>NC_057419.1:127342003-127448257 GCF_019320065.1 Cervus canadensis | reverse complement strand
ACGCTTACTCCTTGGAAGGAACGTTATGACCAACCTAGATAGCATAATGGAAAATAGCAGAGACCATTACTTTGCCAACAAAGGTTGTCTGGTCAAGCTTTATGGTTTTTTCAGTGGTCATGTATGGATGTCAGAGCTGGACTGTGAAGAAAGCTGAGCGCCGAAAAATTGATGCTTTTGAACTGTGGTGTTGGAGAAGACTCTTGAGAGTCCCTTGAACTGCAAGGAGATCCAACCAGTCCATCCTGAAGGAGATCAGTCCTGGGTGTTCATTGGAAGGACAGGTGTTGAAGCTGAAACTCCAGTACTTTGGCCACCTCATGCGAAGAGTTGACTCATTGGAAAGGTTCCTGATGCTGGGAGGGATTGGGGGCAGGAGGAGGAGGGGACGACAGAGGATGAGATGGCTGGAATGCATCACCAACTCGATGGGCATGAGTTTGAGTAAACTCCTGGAGTTTGTGATGGACAGGGAGGCCTGGCGTGCTGCGATTCATATGGTCGCAAAGAGTCGGACATGACTGAGCGACTGAACTGAACTGATGTTTGTTCTACAACAGTAGTAGTTTTTGTCGAAGAGAACAGTAATATTTGTTTTCTGGTCTGCATTAATATTTCATATTCTCTTTTTAAAATACCGTGTTTCTGCTCTCATATTAATGAACCCAGAATTGTAACTTTGAGATGATGGCTTCCATGAATGATCATGTGTGGTGCAAGAACTGATGGTTAAGAACGTTTTGATGGGGGAAAATAATTTTTCTATTTGCCTATGAAGTTAACTGAATTGAAAGGGTATTCAGGAATGATTTGGTGTATTGTCATCCTCTATGCCTCTCTTCCCTTTCCTCTATTATTCTGCTGCTGCTGTTTTTCTTTTTCCCACTGTGTGTCATATGGGATCTTAGTTCCCTGATGATCAATTCCTGGCTCCCCTGCAAGTAATTTCCACCTATCTGTTATGTGATTTCAAGAACACACAATATAGTAAATATAGGCAACAATACAGGATTGTAATCAAACTTATTAAGAGGCTAGAGCTTAATTATTCCAGTCACTAAAAAGAAACGATTATGTGGGGTGATAGAGGTGCTAATCATTGCTACAGTGGCAATTACAGTATATCATTGTAGCAAATCAACATCATACACCTTAAATTTATACAATGTTTTATATTTCTGTTAAAAAAGAACACTTGTCATATAGATGTTTCTAAGAACCCTACTTACCTGCTGCATTGAGAAGAGTGTTAGACCAGAGAAGCATTGTAGAACACTTGTGATAAAGATATTTTTAAGAATGCTAAAAACCAGAACCAAAGCAACCCTGAAAGCTACTTTCTGCAGAAATATTCTCCTGTGGATGCTTGAAGTTCTGTCATTCATAGTCCTTTCAGTTCAATATGGTGTTTTTCTTGTGGTCCTCTTTTACGATGAGATGATCCTCCTGGAAGATGACCCTTGTGACCTCTGACACCTACTGGTTTACTGGACCTCTCATCCTTGTGAGCAAAAGAAGATATCTAAGTAGGTGAACACATTAGGCACTTCCAGGGTAGATGGAGGGGTGATCCATGAGAACTTTGGAGGCGTTGAAAACAGGCTCCAGGTCCTACACGGTGTTCGTGGCTGACTCAAAGGGCCTGCCCACCAAAATTGCCTTTTAAATTCACTGGAAGTCTAGTGAAATAGGTTATGACAGTGATGGTGTTTTAGTTACTAAGCCATGTCCTACTCCTGCCACCACATGGACTGTGGTCCACCAGGCTAGTCTGTCCATGGGATTCTCCAGGCAAGAATGCTGAAGTGGGTATTTCTTTCTCCAGGGGATCTTCCGACCCAGGGATCAAACCACATCTCCTGCATTGTAGGCAGATTTCTTTACCACTGAGTCCCCAGGGAAACCCATGAACTAGGTTATATTCTGATATAATAAGAGAAATGGGCTTAAATGGAAGGGTGTAAGTTTAGGGCTTACTTGGGAGCCAGATGAGTGGAAGTGTCACACCGGCAAAACTTTCTCTCCTGTAGTATATCTTTTTAGGGACAGAAGGCTGAAATATCAACTTCATGTTCACGTTTCTGCTCTTTTTATAGCCTTAAGTGCAGGGACAACCAAGTTGAAAAATGATGGCCTGATTACATTTTTTTCAGAGGTGAGAAAAGGTTCTAAAATGTCATGGTAAATTATGCAATTTCTTGGTTTGAATTCTCCTGTTAAGAATAGTGGTTACATATAACTTTTGTGGAAAGTTTTATAAATAAGCACAAGGCAGGTGGAAGTCTAATGAACAGAACATTAATATGCCTGGACTAATGATGCTAAGGTACGCTAATAAAATCACACAATAAATAGATTCCTAAAATCCACATTACAAACTTGATTCTGGAATAGATACTGGAACAACAGGGGTTTCGAGATGGGTGGCACAAGAGCCTATATTTTTGTGCGTGAAGCAAGCGTGTGCCACATTCATGCGATGAATTATGCAAAGACAGCAGCAAAGTCCCTGCCTTAGCAATTGTATAACTGTTCCCTAATAGCAGTGATTAGCTACAAGTAGAGTGGGCATTTGGCTTTTATGAACAGCCATTTTCAGATTGAGGTGGGCTCTCATTCTGCAGGAACATTTAAGCAGTCTTTTAAAAAGGGCAGCATTTGTTCTTTCTGTAAGATGACAGGGAACCTACTACTTAAATGGCCTAATTGACCTGGGCTGCATCGCTCCAGGCAACTTATAGGTTTCACCTGTGATAGCCAAATATGATGGAATTGCTGGGGAAAAATTTTTTTTAAAAAGTGTGTCCAAAGCTCTTCCACCTTCCTTTATTGAGATCACTCTGACTTGACTGATCCACAGAAAGAAAAGCTCCTGCCAGCATCCTTCAGGATCCCAACAGGCAGCAGGTCAGACATTCAAAAGAGGGTGACTGAAGGGAATTAGGTGAAGGACCTGCTTACAGTTGAAACAAATAAGGGATGGTGTAGCATGCACATGGAGCAACTGCCACTTCGGGTCGTGAACAGGCTTGGGGAAGCGCATCACAGCCAGAAGTCAGCACGGGCTCTAACTGTAGGAGAGGGCCACCCGACAGGAGTTATGACCCATGAGAGAAAGAGGGCCACATCTCTTGTGGGGCTTCCTATTGCCCATACTCAACTGGAAGTCAGAGGGCAAGGGGGCTCGTTGAATATAATCCATGAAGGTCAGTCTCTTGGGAAAGGTGAAGATAGAGAAGGGTGGAGAGTACGTATATCTGGATGGGTGAAGAGAAAATAACCTTCATTCACAATTTTTAAAGGAATGGAGAGGGCATCCTTTCTTTTGCTGCTTCCACCTGCAAGGTATTTTCTTCATTTCCAGCAGTGAATGCTTGTCGGGGATCTCCAGGAAAGGACCATGAGTAAATGTTTATTCTCTGTCTTTATGGAAGGGCTCCACTGAGAAGGTGATACGTTGATAGATTATGGAGCAGTGGAGACCCGTAAGTTATGGTGTGATTGCCGGTGAAATGGAGAGGATGCCATTTAGATGCAGTGATTTTAGAGACACTGTTTATTATCCCATCTTATATTTCATTTTGCATAGAACATGAAGATTGCACTGTCTGTAGAGGAAAGGAAAGTATAATAATAATTCTACAATTGAGGAGGGGAATGTTTATCAGAAAGAAATAACTCACTTTGAAAGGTAGTAAAAGATAGAAGGAAGATAGTGACTTTCATCTCTTTCCTTTCTTCTCCCTCACCTTTTGCTCTTACTGTCCTTCCCTGCTCTCATGCACACATCAGTATCATCTAATTCCAGAACGTTTTCATCAATCTTCTATTGTACATTTTATTTATCCATCAGTTAGTGGATATTTGGGTTGCTTCCACTTCTTGGCTATTGTGAATGGTGCTGCTTTGAACATTCCTGTAACACGTTTTTGTGTGGACATATTTCTCTTGGGTGTATACCTAGAGATGGAATTGTTGGGTCATATGATAACTATGTTTGATATTTGGAGAGACTGCCAAACAGTTTTCTATAGACCCTGTACCATTTTACATTTCCATTAGCAATGTATGTGGGTTCCAACTTCTCCATATTCTTACCAATACTTACTTACTGTTGTCTGTCTTTTACAGTTTGGGTGTTTTGGTGGATGTCAGGTGTTATCTAATAGTGGTTTTGATTTCCATTTCCCTGATGACTAGTAATGTGGAGCATTTTTTCATGTGCTTATTGGCTATTTTTATATCTTTGAAAAAATATTCATCTAGTTTATCCAATTTTCAGTTGCACTGTAAGGGTTCTTTATGTATTCTAATGTAAGTCACTTATCGGGTATATGATTTTCAAATATTTTCTCCCATTCTCTTGGTTGTCTTTTCATGATGTTGTCATATGCACATGAAGAAAAAATCAAATTTATCTATTTTCTTTTACTATTGGTGTTACATCTAAGGCAATGTTCCCAATCCAAGGTTATGAATATTTACTTCTATATTTTTATCTAAGAATGTTATAGTTTTGGCTCTTGTATATAGATCTTTGATCCATTTTATATTACATTTTGTATGTGGTGTGAAGGGAGGGTCTAAATTCATTTTTTTACATGTGGATATCCTTTTGTGCCCCTTCAACAGGTATGTCTGATTTTGTAGACTTCATTAAAAAACATCTGGGTAGAACATACACGCAGTTGAGGAAAGTGCTGTTTCTCACAAAAGAACTCATTTTAAAATGAATAAGATGTAGTATTCAACCTGGCAGTAAAGAGTCCCATTCAGTGTCCAAGTTAATGTCTCCTGTTAGATAAAGCAGTCAGGGAGACCAACAAGATTGAATTGACTTTATGGTATGTACACATTAATGTTACCTGGAATATGCTTGTATCCAGGCAGTAGTAATTCAGCCATAAATGCCCTGATGATAGAAGTTTACCTGTGATGCAGTCAGATGCAGATGGTCTGTTTGGAAAGGTCTGCAAAAACCAAGCAAATGCAACAAATAAAAATCTCAATGAGGTTTGGTTTGGGAGTGGGGTATACAATTTCCTGACCTTTTTTTTTTTCTCCTGATCCTGTTTTTAAACTAAAAATTTTAACTTGCATGTTATAGGGAAGAAACAGTGAAGCAAAGGATAGATTTTCTTCTCTGTGTCACCTAGGCAGGATATAGGCTTTATTTCTTTTTAAAAGATTTTTCATGTAGAACATTTTTAAAGTCTTCATTGAATTTGTTACAGTATTGCTTTGGTTTTATGTTGTTTTTTTTTTTTTTGGCCCAGAGTATGTGGGCTCTTAGCTATCTGAATTTCAGGGACTGAAGCTGCATTCCTTGCATTGGAAGGTGAAGTTTTAACCACTGGACCACCAGGGAAGTCCCAGGATATAGCCTTTGAAATTTATGGGGTACATTGCCAACAAGGAGGTATCCATTTCTTCCCATTTCATCATCTAAAGGCAAGATATCTTGACAATGAAAAGACACTTGCATTGATAAGGAGAGAGTAAAAGCATAGTGTTTACATTATTTTTTTCCTCCTAAGGATTTCCCTAATTTTCTTCCCTGCTTTATTTCATGGAGGCTTTTTTCCTGGTGAAGTGAAGAAAACCGTTTTCCTTGAGGATGTGACAGAATCTCTGAATCCCACTCTGCTCGTTCATTTGCAGCTTCCCTGCATTATCTCTTACAGCAAGACAAGGTGTGAGCAACAGCGAAGCGAGCATGCAAACTGTGTCCACTGGCTACCTTCTAGGGTCAGAGACTAATAGGATCTTCAGTGTTGGGGTAACTTCTCTTAAAGCTGAATAACACATTTCTCCTCTTTAAAATGTCCTTTTCATGGTTTGTGTTGTTTATCTGAAAAAAAATGAAGTTAATTTACATTATACATAAACCTTAACTCTGATACTGTTTTTGATTGTATTTGTTTCCATTTTTTTGCATAATTAACATAGCACATTATGATCCAAATGGACATTGTTTTCTACAGTGTAGTCTATTTGGTGAGATGATATTGCCAAAAATTCGAGTGGGTATTTTTTCATTTGGTGCATAATTCACATGTGCACTACAACACTCTCCTCTGATTTACAATCAAAAGAGGAAGGCCATCCTGAAGTATAATATTTTCAGGCAGCGATGGCTCCGAGACCACAGCCTCACCAAGGCACCCATTTCCAAGTGCAATTAGCTATGCTTTTACAACCAAAGTTGCTGGTGACTGACTTTCAGTCTCATGGGTCTCTGTCTGTGTGGCTTGGGTGGAAAGAGAAAGCAAAATCAATCTCTCTTTCTTGCTGTCATGAAAATCTGCAAAAGATGGGATTTTTCTCCTAACATGTGCAAGTGTCCTCTGTTCAGGCATTCACATCCATCAGCGTTGGCAGTTTAATTCTCCATTCATACGTCTTTAATAGGAAAGAGGATTAGAGATGATGATGTTCACCATGAGGAAATGCTGAGGATTGTATCATTAATGGTTGGTGAAAATGGGGGCTCATGTATTTAGTCTGATCCTCTCTTTTGGGGGTACATGTACCAAGGACAGAGAAAAATCCATAAACAGTTACCAGGGTTTTTTTTAAAATCCAGATTTTGATATATTTTTTAATAGAGCTGGTTGATACTGCTAAAGGAGACAAACTTTTTTTTTTTCTATTTGGTGGACCTAGCATTAGACACCAAAGAAATTCATGCCCTCAGTCAAACGCCTTCTTATTTTCCTCATAAAAAGAATTGTCAGTTGTCCCAGCTGTGAATCACTTGGGGGCCACCTCATGTGGTATTCTCTTCTTATTAGGGAGGATCCCTGGGACACTGGTAATGCAAACATTTCTTTCAAATATAACAGGATAACAGGTATTTAGTTTCTCAGCATAGCATTTTGCCTGTGGTAATTTATCAGCTCATTTCCAACCCCCGCCAAGTACTGCATATGAAAATGATTAATGATTATACCTTCATTTTTATTTCTTTTGGAACTGCCAGCCCTGACTATTTACAGAAGATCATTATATTTTTATAGATCTTAAGCACATCTGCTGAATCAGCAAAGCAAAGAGTGCTGGCAATTTCACTGATTATATAGCTGTATCTCTTAGATATTGCAAACAACTCTTACCAAATCAGTTAGGGGGAGGGGAAGACCTTATGTGTTTTAAAGGAGAGTAAATACAGGGGAAGGTTTCTTTAAAATAGTGATGTCATCAGCTGTAATAATGAAATAGAGCTCTAAGGCAGCCCTGATTCTCTAAAAGTCCCTCAAACACAATACTTGCCCAAATAAGCATTCACTGCTATTTTAACTTTAACTCCAGAAGCCAAGCATTGGAAGGGGGTATAAGTAAGGTTTCTCTTCCAGGGATGCCATCTCTTGTCTTAAAATGGTATTTCACTCAGGGGTCCCTTAGTCTTCTCTGGGAGCATCCTCTCCTGGCATTATTTTCTCTGGGGAAAAAAAATGCTTGTAGGGCTGTTGTGGTTGTAGGACTGTTACTAGAATGACTGCATCCCTTCACAATGAATCCTACCACTCTACACAGGAAATGACCCATCTTGCCATAAGAAGAAGCTTTAGCATGCTCTGCTTTTTTGCATCAAAATACCAAAGACTGCACATTTAGTTTGTAAGTCTCTTGGCACATTTGTTTTTTATCCTGTTCACCCCAATTTGAGGTTGGCCACTTCTTGGGATTATTAGCTCTTATCATATAGGCTAATATTAAATGCTTACTAAATGGAGCTGTTTTTGTTCTTTGGTCACTCAGTCATGTCTGACTCCTTGTGACCCCATGGACTGCAGCACGCCAGGCTTCCCTGTCCATCACCATCTCCCAGAGCTTGCTCAGACTCATGTTCATGGAGCCAGTGATGGCATCCAACCATCTCGTTCTGTCATCCTGTTCTCCTGCCTTCAATCTTTCCTGGCTTCAGGGTCATTTCCAAGAGCTATTTTTAGCAGATGGGATTTGATTTGATTTATTGCCATAACATCCACAGCATGACTAGCTGGATAACTGCAGGATTCAATGCCTTGGGTTACCCCTTTAAGTTTGGACTGGGGGATAAAGTGCATGCTCTTTTTAGCAAAGCAGAAGCCTGCCTTGGTTTTCTTCTCATGGACTCTTGCTCCTGGACAGGATTTTTCTGTAGGCTTCTAATAGGGGCACACTGGAGTACTCATAGATGATCTTTCTGGTTTCTCATAAAGCTGACTTTGGATTTCAGGGAGATGGTTGGTAATAAGGATAAGGCTGGACTAGTCCTGGAGCCCAGCTGAATAGGTGGGGTGGGATATGTCACAAGTGTAGACTGTTGATGACTAGAAAGGTACTAAAGCTCTAGGTAGGCAGCCATGCTGCCGGATCCACGAGTGTGAAGTTGCAGCAAGGCGGTGCTGGGGAACGGGGCGAGTGAGTATTTCTCAGAGATCCGAGGTGACCTGTCCTCTGCTGTGCACTTCTGCCATCCCTGTCAGAGACAGCCTGCCTTGGGACTACAGAGGTTTCTGTAGCCTGAATGAGGTCAGAGACTTAGATCATCAATTCTTTTCCAGAATGAGTATTCCAGAATGAAGCCCTGACAAATGAGAAATGCTAGACTCTTCGCAGGGCATTGTGTTGCATCATATGAATAATGCACCCGAATATACAGGCCAAATGCTCCCCCTCCTTCTCTCATTTGAACCATGAATGTGTGACCTTCCTTAGACTTCAGACAACCTGCTGCTCTTGTCCTTGCCCAGGGAAACCACTGGGCTAATGGGGTATTGATCAAAACTGAGCTGGCGTTTTCAGATTTACACGAAACCATGAACTGCAGATCGCAACCAGCTCCTGCTGAATCTAAATTTAAGACTGTGGAACAGCCCAAGGCTATCTTGTGGGGTGGAGGGAGCTTGGGAAACATTTGGCAACTTCTCTGGGTCTCATTGCCCTTCCATAAAAGTATGTTTACTCTCAGAAAAGTATTTTTTAGATAGGTGTTGCATCAAGGTAGAAAGTATGTGAGAGGGATGGTCCTGCACCAGTCAGAAAACCTGGACCCAGTAGGTTTACCTGGTGCTCAGACCACCTCTAATCTGGTCCCCATCTTACTCATCCAAAGGTGCTCTGTATCCTTGCCTTGAGTCAGCTGGCCAGGCTTTTGCCTCTGGAATTCTTGCTGCTGCCTCTCCTCCATATACCCTTCCTTGTCTTATTTTTGTGATCTCCTCACCCTTTACTTCCGGTTTATATGGCACCTCTGCAGTGAGCCTCAGTGGTCCCTCCAACTCCATGAGGACTCTTCTTTCACTGATTTGATTCTCCATAACTCTTGTGATGACTCTTAGCCAGATTTAATCTCCTATCACTTTCTGGTCACTTCATTTGCATAAATCTCAAGTCCAGGGTGACACTAGATCCATTGAAACTTGGAGACTATAATAAACCTCTTTCCATGGCCTCCAAATACTCAAGCACTTTGGGAGGACGAAGGGGTATTTAACTGAGTGTGAAAGCCAGGGAGATTTGTCAAGGAAAGGGGATCTGAGATGGCAAGCATTGATTTTTTTTTTTCTTGGGGGGGCAACTGATTAACAATTCACTTGTTAATCTAACAAAAATGGACCCCCCCCTTTTAGTATATTCTTTATGATGCAAAGACCATTTCCCAATGAAGTCTAACCCTCCTGGCAGGATATTTTAATTCCTAATATCTTGAAACCGCATGCAGTTAGGATGACAAAGCAATCCAGACAACCGCATGCTGCACCATAAATTTCTTAGATCCATTTCAAACCATTCCCTTTTCAAGTCCCTGGGAAGGCATGAATTCTGTTTATGCACTGAGTCTGGATGTTTCTTCCCTAAAAAAAACTTGATATTCCTGAACACTGCTTTATAAAGACTGTTTGCATTTAGAATTTCAATAGGATAGCTTTTGAAAATGAAGAACAGACTAGCTATTCCTGAATTCTGCTTAGAAATGATGATGTTTAACACTTCTTAAAGAACAATGGATAAGTGACACTTATCAAGGGAAATGGTTTGCTTTTGATCTTTCTGGCAGCTCTGAGTTTCTGAGACTCTGAGATTGAGTCTTGCTGATTTGAATTCCTAAATATTTATTCACTTCATCCATTCTTCTCGATGCCAGGGACCATTTCGTTAGTTTGGCCTGTGGATTAGTCAAATGGCTTCCTCACAGGTCTCCTCCAACCCCACCTACACTTTTGTCCCTCTACGTTCCAACTACCAGGGAGCCATGAGAATGATATTTATCAAACACAACTCTGTGTCATGCCTGATTAAAATGCATCCATAGCTCTCCTCTGCCTACAAGATACAGTAGAAAACCTCCATGAGCTGCCCCCTTTTTCACCTGAGAAGCCTGCCACCCTCCAGTTCTTCACACACCAATAATACCCAAGTGCTTATCATATCAGGAGCGCCCCCTCTGTCTGAAACACTTCTCTTGTGCTTAGTTCTGATCATTCATTTATGACTTATCTCACATGCCAGCCCTTTCTGGCTACTTCCTCTGATCACCACCTTCCTTAGGAGCTTTCCCTGTAGGCAGTCACCATCAGTTGACTGTGACATTCTTGAGGTCAGTGTCTGCATCTGAGGCCATGTGGCACAAATCTGAAGTGCATAGTCTCTGGCTCTATCGCTTACTAATTATGCTGTCTTGGGTAATTCTGTGGCCTCCCTGTGCCTCAGTTTCCTCATCTATAAAGTGGGAACAATAATACCTTTCTCAGAGGGTTGCTGTGAGGAAGAAATTAGTTAATAAATGTGCAGTGCTTAGAATGCTTACTGGAATCTTGTAAGGCCTTAAAAAACATGAACTGTGATGATCTGTACCTGGCACAAAGCAGGTAACAAGTAAGGGTTTATTTGAAGTGATACCTTTTTTTTGAAAAAATATTGAGGTAAAATTCACATAACACAACCTTTTGGTAGTGTATACTTTGGTATTTAGTACATACACAATGGTGCACGGCTAGCGCCTCTATTCAGTGTTAAACCATTTTCATCACTCTGAAAGGAAACTGCATCCTGGTATTCCCATTAAACAGCCACTCCCCATCCCCCATCCTTCCAGCATCATGTCAGTAACGTTTCCAATGCATTTCCTACAGAGAATATTACAACGTGATGTAGCAAGACCACAATACAAATAGAGTTGTCCTTCAAAAATGCAACATTCATAACTGAGTGACCATTGGGGTTTTAGCTCAACCCTACTGGGCTGGCCAGTTCTCCTGAAAAGATTTTCCAAGGCCACCAGTGTGGCACCAAGTGTTCTACTGTCCATTCCTTTAAATAATACAAGATTTCTGTAAAGGGGCACAAAAGTAACATTTTCCCTTCAATTGGGGACTTTAGAAAGAAAGCATTCTGCATTGTATAAGACGTGCTGAATGCAGTCTGGCCTTTTGAAGGCCACCATCTGAAGTATGTAGTGTCAAGAGAGAAGAGTCTAGAGCAGGTGCTGTTGACAGCAGCGTTCCTGTGTGCCATCCCTGGCTCAGTGGCTCCAGAATGACATTGGGTCCCCATTGAAAGAGCCATTCACAGGATTGACTGCCTACCAGCCTAGTCCATGCATATTCATAATCAAGAACAATGCTGCCTTAATAAAGGACTTTTTGACATTGATCAGGACCCAGCTAGAGCTATTGACTTTTCATTCTTCCATTGCCAGCGGCCGCCACTTTTCTGACCCTTTCAAGTCCAGTTCCACTAATATATTGAGACCATTTCCTGGCTGATCTCTGTGTGTGTGTGTGTGTGTGTGTGTAAATAAAAGACATCTGTGGCAATGAAACTCTATCCCAGTATTGGGCTTAAGTTGATAATCTGATTACTGGTATATTCCCTCATCAGATCTCCTAGAATCCAGACTATAGAGACGTAGTTGTTCCTTCCACCTTGACCTTCTAGGTCCCTAAATCTTGATTTGCTTTTGTTGACTTTGCCCTTTTCCTCATTCTCTTTAGAATCCTGACTTTGGCACTGCCTCTGTCCTAATGTCAAAACATATTTTAGATTTACATCTGCCAAGAGATAGTGTAACAGTCACATTAAGGAAGTATTTACTTTAAAGTAGGTAATACAGATCTGAATATATATGAGGGGAAAAAGAAATCAAAGAAATTTATTGTGTGTGAAGGGTAGTATCATTTAAAAATCTATTATCAGATTCACTCTTATTTTCTAATTAGGGTGATAAAATTCAATCAGTGCTTTTATTTAGTGCCTCATTTTCAAAAGCTTTTTCTTTTTTTCCAACTAATAAAATGTATCTATTTCAAACCAAAGGGATATTTCAGACCCTGAAAACTCCACCCTTTTCTTAATTAGACGAGGAGCCCTGAAAAAACCCTGCTGCAGCTTCCAGACGGTGGGGTTTTGCCTGCCCCAGTGGCTCTATGTCATGCAAAATACATGAAAAGAGAAGAAGCCAGAACTGCCTTTGTACAACTCTGGCCAAAGTACTTACTGCTGCATGATTTATGTTTGGGAGAAAAATCCCTGTCTTTCTGCTCTCAGGCCAGAAGGACTCGAGTGGTGCAGGGGACAGCCGTGGGCATGTGGAAGGAGATGGGGCCGACTGCCAGGCACCCGCGGTGGTGGCTTTTACAGGGTTGGGGCAGCTGGACTATGAATGGAGTCGACTCTTGGGGTTCAGACAGGTGCTGAATCTGCCCACGTGTGAGGCTAAAGCCAGAATGTCATAAAGGGAGGTGGCCGAGCTCAGTGCCTGGACTTGATTCCATCCTCTGTTACTTTCTGGGCTTCCCTGGTGGCTCAGACAGTAAAGACTCTGAAGATCCCCTGAAGAAGGACATGACTACCCACTCCAGTATTCTTGCCTGGGGAAATCCCATGGACAGAGGAGCCTGGAGGGCTACAGTCCACGGGGTCTCAAAGAATTGGACACGACTGAGCCACTAACACTTTTCTTTCACTATTATATTTTTAGGGTGGTTGGTCACCCGACACCCTGGGTAGGTTACCAATCCTCTGTGCTTCCATTTCCTCACCTACAAAATGATAGATGAGTGCTTCCCTGGTGGTCCAGTGGTTGAGAGTTCACCCGTCAATATGGGGGACATGGGTTTGATCCTTGGTCTGGGGGGATGCTGTGGGCCAACTAAATCCATGCACCACAACTACTGAATCCCACGTACCTAAAGCCCATGTTCCACAACAAGAGAAGCCACCACAAAGTGAGAAGCCTGCACACTGCAATGAAGATCCAGCATAGTGCCCCTTCCCCCCCCCAAACCAAAATGACAGATGACTGATGAACAATATCATCTACACCATAGGTAGAACCCTTGTTGTAAAGCAGATGCTTAATGCATTTTAGCTGATACCACTCCAATTGTCCTTCACATGGCTACTGGGAAGTAGTATACAGTGTCGTTGGCTAAAAATGTCAGATAAGGTAGCGGAATAGTCAGACGATCTGGTCCCACCATTTACCTGTTTCCTGACATGAGATAAGTTGTTTAACCTTTCAGTGTCTCATTTTTCTCCTCTGTCAGTTGGGCTGCGTAGGTGTACCTGTCTCACAGGGTAGTAGGAGGAATGAATGAGACAATGTGCATAAACAGTTAACATAGCACCTGGCAGGTAGTGAGCACTCAACTATTGGCTGCTGTTTCAGCATTACTCCTAGGAGTCGTGCCTTGTATGTTATTATATGTTGTTGTATGTTATTTCTAGCAGAAGAACTGAGGGGTTCTAAAACTCTTCAGTTTAGTCCTATATTCTTGCTCCAATTTGAACTCTGATGCTAGAAATGCTAGAAAATGAATGGCCGGTGCCGGGGTTTACCACCAGATTCAAGAGGGAGGTCTTCTGTCTTCTGGTTGGAGTTTCTGCATCGCCTGCATTCTTGGCATTGAAAGAAGATCCTGTGTTAGGATACTAAAGCAAAAGTGAAGCATAAAGAGGAAAAGAAATCATTAGAGGGAAGTTTGTCTGTGACCTGGGTCCTACTAGCCATAATTGCCTTGGTTTAGACAGCTTCTGAGACTTTTCTGAATGTTGAATGTATTTATATACATATATAAAGTTAAGTATTATCTCTCCAAATGTATATATTTTTTTGGCTGCATCACACAACTTGCAGAATCTTAGTTCCCCAGTCAGGGATCGAACACAGGCCCTCAGCAGTGAGCGCACTGAGTCCTAACGTCTGGACCATTAGGGAATTCCCTATAATGTATACATTCTTAATTAGTTAATTAATTTTATTTTGGGCTGCTCTGGGTCTTCCTTACTGCATGCAGGATTTTTCTAGTTGCGGCAACTAGGGGCTAGTCTCTAGTTGCAGTGCGTGAACTTCTCACCTTGGTGTCTTCAGTAGTTGTGGTTGTGGCACACGGGCTTGGTTGCTCATGCCATGTGGGATCTTCCCAGACCAGGGATTGAACTCATGTCCCCTGCATTGGCAGGTGGATTCTTAACCCCTGGACCACCAGGGAAGTCCAAATGTATAATTTTTATAACAACTCTAAATTTCACCTTTTTAAGTATAAAATTCAGTGAAGTGAAGTGAATGTCACTCAGTTGTGTCTGACTCTTTGTGTGACCCCATGGACTATACAGTCCATGGAATTCTCCAGGCCAGAATACTGGAGTGGGTAGCCTATCCCTTCTCCAGGGGATCTTCCTGACCCAGGAATCAAACCTGAGTCTCTTGCATTACAGGCGGATTCTTTACCAACTGAGCTATATTCACAATGTCGTGCCACCATTACAACTAATTTCAGAGTATTTCTATCATGCCCTCTCCTCCAAGAAACCCTCACTCATTATCAGTCACTTGCTATTCCCCTCAACACCTCCAATCCTAGGCCATCATGAATCATTCTGTCTCTATGGCATTGCCTATTCTTGATAGTTCATTTAAATGTGGCCCTATAATCTGTGGCATTTTGCGTCTGACATTTCACTTAGCATAATGTTTTCAAGGTTCATTCATGCTATATCTTGTGTTAAGAACTTCCTTTTTATGGCTGAATAATATTTCACTGTCAAGTGCTTTCCAGTATTTAACTGCTAGCCACTGTAAACCTCTGACTATTCCACAGCCTCAGAGTAGCTGTTCTTCTCTTCCCTGTCCCTAATAGAGAGGGTTTTCTGAACTCCAGGGGCACATGGGGAGGGGTGGATTCCAGAGGTTCTTCACGTCCCCATCGGATGCTGGTATCTTAGCATCTGCGTACAGTTTCAGATGTTACAGACCCACATGATAGTCTCTTTCTTGTTCAGAGCTGAGACAGAAGAGTCTTTGTCCCCCAAGCACAGACATATAAAAAAATCTTGCAGCTTCCTATCCTTGCAGAGATGGGCAGTGTCCTCTGCCTGCAAAGAGCCAGAGAAGAGGGCTAGCTATCAAATGTTACCTTGCCTTCTGCCCCATCTCAGTTCTGGTTACTGGACATCTGTTGTGCCTCCAGAGTTCTAATTGACTGTACGTAAAGGAGCAGGCTAGCGACACGTTTCTAAACTAGGCTGACATTTGAATTAAGATAATCCTAAGAACAAAACAAGCGATATTTGGCATTGTGGGGAAATACCATCTGTATGTGCTTTGGAGTGACGTGGATCTGGGTGTGAATTTCTCACCTGCTACCATGGGTCCTCAGCCTCTCAGCCACAGTGGCCCCATCTGCTAAATGACATGGCAATATCATAAGAGTCATCTCCCAGGGTAATGGTGAGGAACTGAGTTCAATTCCTGGCCTAGAGTAAGGTCTTCATTATGGGAACTTACCTGGCTATTCCTACTTGGGTAGACTTTTGGTAAACAAAATATCTTCTTTGGTGTAGTCATGAATAGCTTTTGACTTTGGCATCAGACAGATGAGGGTTTGCCTCCGGACTTCAACCCTTATTAGATGTGTGAACTTCTGTGAACTCAAAGTTTCTGTTGCCTCCTCTGGGAACAGTTACACTTTACAGTTTCCTTGGAAGGTTTCAACTCCATGATGTTTCTAAAGCATCCCAGCCCATGGCAGGGGCTCCATACAGAGTAACTCTTACTACCAATAAGAAAGCAAATATTTCTTTGTAAATTGTAATATAGTTGCTTTACAATGTTGTGTTGATTTCTGCTGTACAGTGAGGTGAATCAGCTCTATACATACATCTGTCCCCTCCCTCTTGGACCTCTCTCCCACACCAACCCCCATCTCACCACTCTAGGTGGTCAGAGAGCATTGAGCTGAGGTCCCTGTGTTACACAGCCACTTCCCACTAGCTATCTATTTTACACATGGTAATGTGTATATTTCAGTGCTCCTCTCTCAATTCGTCCCCCAACTCTTCCCACCCTGTGTCCACATGTCTGTTCTGTACGCCTGTGTCTCTGTTCTTGCCTGGGAAATAGGTTCATTTGTACCATTTTTCTAGATTCCACATATATGTGTTAATATATGACATTTATTTTTCTGATAAAGAAAATGTGGTACATATACTCAATGGAATATTATTCAGCCACTAAAAGAAACGAAATAGGGTCGCCTGTAGAGAAGTGGATAGACCTAGAGTATGTTATACAGAGTCAAGACCAATATTTCTTAAGGTATGATATCAGTCTATATAGGCTCCTTGCCTTCCCATTTAGAATAGGCTCTAGATTTCCTGTCCATGGCATACAGAATCCTACACAATCTGGCTTTGCCTCCTTGACTGACCTCATCTCCAGCCATTCTCTTGCTCCATCATAGCCATATTAGCCTCCTTGTTATTTCTCAGCCTGATTCGCTTTTTCCTGCTTCAGAGTCTTTGCATTTGCTATTCCCTCTCCCTGTATGTCTTCAGATCTGACAGTCGGTGGCTCCTTCTTGTCACTCAGGCTTCAGTGCACGAGTTACCTGTTCACAGAGGCCTTTCTCAGTGACCCAATGCAGTTTTCCCATCTCCTAGTTGCTGTGTTTTATTTTCTTTGTAGCATTTACTGCTACATGAGATTGTGTTCTTTGACTTCATGTTTATCGTCAATTTCCCCCACTAGAATAGAAGCCCCAGGATGCAGCCCCTTGCAACTGTCTGGCTCATTACTGAATCACAGCAACTAGAGCAGGACTTGGGTAACAGTAGAATAAATGAATGGGTAGATGGATGGAGTGAGATGGCGAAGAGATCTTGATTCTGGCTTTTGGGATTGTCCTGATCACCGGGAGTGGAATTCCCTGCATGGTGTGGAACTGCCTGCGGATTACATGGTAATAGCTCATAGAATGAATTACATCTTTAAGTGGAAAGAATCCTAATCGACTATCCTCCTGCATAGCATCTCTCTCTAGAAGGTGCACTAGACACCTAAAAATATGCTTCATGTTAGGCAGCCACCTGTGTGCATCAGTGAGGTAGATCTATTTGCATCGCCCAGATAATTTTATATGTTGTCTGACTCACTTTGCATGTTGATACAGATATGGTGTGTTTATGTTCTGGTAAACAGGCTCTGGGAGGCATTGGAAGTATCAGACACCTGGCTTGGTAACTAATAATACACTGGAGTTAGGGAGATAGTTTGCATGCAAACCTATGGGTACAGATGGTGAGTCTGTTGGCATAAATTAGCAAAGTCCATAGAGGAGCCTGGGCTTGACAATTTTATTGTACGTGGGAGGTTACTAAGAAAATAGTTGCGGGTCTCTGGAAAAATAAGCAATAGCCGTCTGCTGCTTTTGCAGAACTAACAAAGGCAGAATGTCCTTGACTGAGACACTTTGTTTGGATTTCTTTCTGTGTGTGTGAAGATATTAACAGTTAAGCAGGAAAGGATCTGAAAATAAACCAGGACGTGGTGATTCCTGATAATTGGATTTACCCAAGTCTGTCTGTAACCAACTAGAGAGATGAGAATTCTCCCCTGGGTCTCAGGCATCACTTGGTCAAGAATTCTCATGTCTTGAGCTTCTTGCAGTTCTTGCAAAGCCCTTTGAAATCAGTATAATGAGAAACTAGAAGAGAGAAGTGCTGAGACTCAGGGTGGAGCTGATTTGGTGGTGGTGGCAGCCCCAAATGCTGCCCCCTGGGTATGAGAGATGCTGATTCATAGAGAGATGACTTTCTAATAAGCTCCTCACGTGTTTCTGATGCACATGTTTGAAATGTACTCTGAGAAGCACTGATTTGTGTCTTTGACCTACTGAAGTTTAAAAATTTTTGAGTGTAACCTGAGCCTCATACATCTCATGAGGCCCCATCTTCATCTCCTGCCTTCCAACTGCATAAGATCCATTCAGTTCAGTTCAGTTGCTCAGCTGTGTCCGACTTTTTGGGATCCCATGGACTGTAGTATGCCAGGCCTCCCTGTTCATCACCAACTCCCGGAGCTTACTCAAACTCATGTCCATTGAGTCGGTGATGCCATCCAGCCATCTTATCCTCTGTCATCCCCTTCTCCTCCTGCCTTCAATCTTTCCCAGCATCAGGGTCTTTTCAGATGAGTCATTTCTTCGCATCAGGTGGACAACATATTGGAGTTTCAGCTTCAGCATCGGTCCTTCCAATGAATATTCAGGACTGATTTCCTTTAGGATGGACTGGTTGGATCTCCTTGCAGTCCAAGGGACTCTCAAGAGTCTTCTCCAACACCACAGTTCAAAAGCATCAATTCTTGAGTGCTCAGCTTTCTTTATAGTCCAACTCTCACATCCGTACATGACTACTGGAAAAACCATAGCTTTGACTAGATGGAACTTTTTTGGCAAAGCAATGCCTCTGCTTTTTAATATGCTGTCTAAGTTGGTCATACCTTTTCTTCTAAGGAGCAAGCATCTTTTAATTTCATGGCTGCAGTCCCCATCTGCAGTGATTTTGGAGTCCAGAAAAATAAAGTCTGTCACTGTTTCCACTGTTTCCTTATCTTTTTGCCATGAAGTGATGGGACCAGATGCCGTGATCTTAGTTTTCTGATGTTGAGTTTTAAGCCAACTTTTTCACTCTCCTCTTTCACCTTCATCAAGAGGCTCTTTAGTTCTTCATTTTCTGCCATAAAGGGTGGTGTCATCTCCATATCTGAGGTTATTGATATTTCTCCTGGCAATCTTGATTCCAGCTTGTGCTTCATCCAGCCCAGCATTCCTCATGATGTACTCTGCATATAAGTTAAATAAGCAGGGAGATAATATACTCCTTTCCCAATTTGGAACCAGTCTTTTGTTCCATGTCCAGTTCTAACTGGTGCTTCTTGACCTGCATACAGATTTCTCAGGAGGCAGGTCAGGTGGTCTGGTATTCCCATCTCTTGAAGAATTTTCCACAATTTGTTGTGATCCACACAGTCAAAGGCTTTGGCGTAGTCAATAAAGCAGAAGTAGATGTTTTTCCGGAACTCTCTTGCTTTTTCGATGATCCAGCGGATGTTGACAGTTTGATCTCTGGTTCCTCTGCCTTTTCTAAACCCAGCTTGAACATATGGAATTTCACGGTTCATATACTGTTGAAGCCTGGCTTGAAGAATTTTGAGCATTACTTTGCTAGTGTGTGAGATGAGTGCAATTGTGCGGTAGTTTGAGCATTTTTTGGCATTGCCTTTCTTTGGGATTGGAATGAAAACTGACCTTTTCCAGTCCTGTAGCTATTATTTGCCACTAGACAAGAGAAGAGCTCTTATTGGGCATTACCTCTCTTTCTTACTGCTTGTGTGCATCTGTCTATTTGGCAGCCTTTGATCTCCTTTTGATTCATATTTTTCCATCTTCAAGCAGATGCTAAAATTCCTTCCTGATTATATTTAATAAAGGGTTGTCATTCACTGTTTTAACCAATCAGAGACTCCATGTAGGTGCTATGGTGAATGTTGGAGTCTCTGCCAAATTCATGTGTTGAAATCCTAACCCCCAAGGTGATGGTATTAAAAGATCTAGGACCTTTGGGAGGTGCTTAAGTCATGAGGGTGGAGCCTTCATGAATGAGACTAGTTCCTTTATAAAAGAGACCTCACAGAGCTCCATCACCCCTTCCACCATGTGAGGATGCAATAAGAAGTCTGAGGAAACTGCCCTTGCCTGACCATGCTGGTACCCTGATATCAGACTTCCATCCTTCAGAACTGTGAAAAATGAATTTCTGTTGTCGGTAAGCCACCCAGTCTGTAGTATTTGGTTGTTGTTGTGCAGTTGCTAAGCCATATCTGACTATGTGACCCCATGAACTGCAGCACGTCAGGCTCCTCTGTCCTCCACTATCTCCCAGTTTGCTCAAATTCCCATCCATTGAGTTGGTGATGCTATCTAACCATCTCATCCTCTGTCGTCCCCTTCTCCTCCTGCCCCTCAATCTTTCCCAGCATCAGGGTCTTTTCCAGTGAGTCAGTTCTTTGCACCAGGTGACCAAAGTATTGGAGCTTCAGCATCAGTCCTTCCGATGAATATTCAGGACTGATTTCCTTTAGGATTGACTGGTTTGATCTCTTTGCAGTCCAAGAGATTCTCAAGAGTCTTTTCCAACACGCAGTTCAAAAGCATCAATTCTTTGATGCTCATCCTTGTTTATGGTCCAACTCTCACATCCATACATGACTACTGGAAAAAATCATAGCTTTGAATATATGGACCTTTGTCAGCAATGTGATGTCTCTGCTTTTTAGTATGCTGTCTAAGATTGTTAAAGCTTTTCTTTCAAGGAGCAAGCTATGACAATCCTAGACACCGTATTAAAAAGCAGAAACATGGCTGAAGGAGGGTTGCAGAGAGAGAGCTACATTTGAGGGGAGCTAGACACACAGGCAGGACATCTACAGATAAAGTTGGAGGGAGAGTGCTGTCTAGAAAAAGGTGACAGTGTGAACATACTCACACAGTAAGTGAAACATCTTTCCAACTCAGCAGGTATATATCAGAACCACGTGGCATTAGACGGAGCAGAGTTGGGTTTAAAATGCAGATTCCAGGCCCATAACCTCAGTTTTTGCTTCTGTAGGTCCTGCAGGGGACTTATGGATCTTAATTTCAATAAGTTCCCACCTGAATGGTTTTGATAAAGGTGTTTCATGCAACACAGTTTGAGCAACAGTGGCCTAGTCTAATGATAGTTTGTAGAGATGTGGAGACTGAGACTCAGGGAGATGAGTGATCTCCTGGTTACAGGTACACATTATGAGGATGCTGTGAAAGATTGTTTCCAGCTCAGGTGGGCTCTGAGCCAGTCTCCTTAAAGTCTTTTCTAATTTGTACTTGGCTGTAAATTTAATACCCTTTTTATGATACTTGAAAGAGCTGCACAATTTCATGGTCTGGCCATTACTGCTAGCATTAAAGAAATGACTATTACTGGTACTTAATATATATCTTCCTCCAGTTCCCTAATGACTGTAAGGCACATAGCCAAAGAGGCACCCTGTATGCCTGTAGCACGCATGTGATGATAGCCCACACCTGTTCTCTCGGGGTGGGCTTGCCAGGCAGCAGCTTTTTTCTTCCTGCAGGCATTCCAGCTGCTCTGCCACATATTACCCCAGCTGTTGTGACCCTATTAAGAAAGGTAAGAGCCTTTACCCCAAGGCACTCCCTCTGTTCCTTGGCCACCCATGGATCTCCAGGTTGCCCTTGAGTGCTAACTTTCAAGTTCACAGAATCTGGGATGGGCCATTCCTGCCACCTATGAGGACTCTAAAGAACTACTTTAGGAGCTGAACCGAGGGAAACGTGAACTTCTCTCTCCACCCTCAAATTTCTCAGGGAAATGCACGGGAAGAGGGGATGGTGTGGGAGCCCTTGTGTCTTCACCAGCCTTAGTAAACGGCCTGAATTCCTGCACATCAGCCCTACCTGTCATGTAGGATCATGACATGGCAATCGGGGGTAAACGGATCATCATTTACATTCATCAGAGTGCATCATGTCAGAATTCTTTTGAGTTGAGAATGCTTGAAGAGAATATGAGACAGAAGCTCTTTTGTGTAGGGATGAAATGTCCGATTTCCGTCCTACAATTTTCTTTCCCCATCGATATTTGGGACTGAAGCACCATTAGTCCCGAGTAAGAAAGAGCAGTTAAAATACCCTTGAACCCATTTCTTCCCACAAGCCTGGATGGCACTGGGCACTGAAAACCTGAGGGTGGTGGAGAGACCAAGATGAGAATAAACAGGATGGAACAAGTCAGCTGATCAGGAGGAGATGGGAAGGATGAACCATTTTTCTCCCTATGTTTCCATGAGTGGCAGCAGGAGCAGTTTCTTTAATGCTCTCCTATCCTGGCCAGTACAAAGTATGTTCTGTTTTAATATCTCTTGGGAGTTTGGGTGTGAGAGAGCGGTGACTACTTGAACAGATTTAGTGATTTTTGATAGGCGAAGCATTTTGCCGATCATCTTGCATGGGATGTGCTGTGTTAAGTCATTTCAGTCGTGTTCAACTCTTTGCGACCCTATGGACCATAGCCTGCCAGGCTCCTCTGTCCATGGGATTCTCCAGGCAAGAATCGTGGAGTGGGCAGCCATGTGCTCCTCCAGGGGATCTTCCCAAGCCAGGGATCAAACCTGCGTCTCTTATGTCTCCTGCATTGGCAGGTGGGTTCTTTACCACTAGCTCCACCTGGGAAGCCCAGTTATCTAGCATAAGGAAGGGCAAAATTCCCAGACTTGGTTCTCCACTCTCATTATTCATAGATTTCTTGCACACTGACTTGCTATAGCCTCCAAGGGAGCTACTTCCATATACAGATGCTGGACACCAGGAGGAGGGTGCAATGGGGGGAGAAATTTTCAGCGTATAAATTGATTTAAGGACACTCATTTAGATTTAATAGAATAATTATTAAGATAATTATTGAGATAAATGGCATGCCATGTTAGTAATTGAATATTGCATAAACAAGATATAGTGGCTATAATTATAGTTCTCTGGATACCTTAATAGGTATATTAAAAGAAGTCAGTGAACCACAAAGATTTCACTAAAAGTCAATATTTCAAGAAATCTATCAGCTGTCCCAGACTATAAATACCACTTTGGTCTCTAGAAAATATACAGTTAATAGAAATATGGTCTTCATGGTGCCACCTTTTTCTCAGTGCGTCTAAACTTGGTATTTCATGGTACTGAAAGTGAATCGAATTATAGTGAACATTGACTAGATGCCTAAACATATGAGTTACTGTCTCTAGATATTGAATGGTATAGAACTGCCTTCACCTTGCTTAGGTTGCTGGGATATTAAATAATATACTGCAGTAGTCACTGTCATGAGACTTTATGTTATATTTTATACGGAAGTCTTTATAGCCTCTAAATATGTCTCAGATGACTGGCTACGTTACAGGTAAAGCATCCAGACTTGGAATTAAAACCAAGCTCTGCCCTTGGCTAGCTCTATGACCCTGAACCAGGTGCGTCATCTCTCTGGGTTTCAATTTTCTCACCTGCAAAACGGGGATAATGATGACGCTTCACTCTCACAGCTGATGTTGGGGTGGAAACAAATCAAGGAGCTTGAGAGAACCTTATTTGAAGCATAGTAGTAGTGCAGTCAATATTTGCTTTCCTTCTATAAATGCCAAGCAATTTGCAAAAAAGTATTTGAAATCATTAAATTGATTGACTTAGAACCAGATAGTAACTATATTCAAATTTACCTCTTTGAAGCCATCATTATCTTTTCCATGTGGTCAGAATGCAGTTAAGAGCGTAAGCTTTGATGTCACGCTTCCTCGTGTAATTCACTGTGGCTTGTAGGTCAGGATATATAACCCCTCAGTTTCCTCATCTGAAATTTTCAAGAATCCTATACCTGCCCCATGGAACTGCCACAAAGGTTAAATCATGCAAGCAACATGGGCTTAGCACGATACCTGCTCAAATCGAGCATTCAGTCAATGTTAGCAATCAATCTTGCTTTGGAATAAGGGGTACACAGCATGTTAATGAGGACAGTATGCAACAGTCTTTGGGGAGCTAATGGTGTGGGCTGTGGAGCTTCTGATGTGTATGTCTTCTTCCTTACTCCTTCTCCAGATCTCAAATAGTATTTTATACCTGGAAACAGCAATCAGCACTATAATACAATTATAAAGCCCATTCATTTATTCAACAAAATGGTTATTGGGTGCCTATTAAGTACTACAGAATTCTCTGGGATCTAGATACAGTTACAAACAGAACAGTCATACTGCTTATTCTCATGGAGGTTGGAATTTAGGTCATTTGTGGGGTACTACTCTTGGTGCTAGAGAAACATACACTGTAGCCTTGGGATGTTTAGCATCTAGGTGGACCACCTTAAATCCTTTCGGGAGCAAGACAGATTTTAACTAGAAGAATAATAACAGAGTCTAGCTGAATCTATGAGCAGGTGTAGGGACATAAAAATAAATGATACAGTATGGCGTGGCTGAGTACCATGTGAGTGACACATTATACTAGGAGAGTTAAAAAGATGATCAATTAGGGTGATTTTTATGATCTGATTCCAGGGTGATCAGGGGGTAGAGCTAGTGCTTGGAACGTGGGTCAGATTTTACTTGATGTTAAGGACCATGGAGGTTATGAGTAATGAGCAAAGGCAAGGAGGCAGAAATGTGTGGACTGTGTTTAGGGAGCATAGATTACTTTAACCAAGTTCAGTTCAGTTCAGTTGCTCAGTTGTGTCCGGCTCTTTGCGACCCCATGGACTGCAGCAGGCCAGGCCTCCCTGTCCATCACCAACTCCTGGAGCTTACTCAAACTCATGTCCATTGAGTCGGTGATGTGATCCAGCCATCTCAACCTCTGTCATCCCCTTCTCCTCCCGCCTTCAATCTTTCCCAGCATCAGGGTCTTTTCAGATGAGTCATTTCTTCGCACCAGGTGGACAACGTATTGGAGTTTCAGCTTCAGCATCAGTCCTTCCAATGAATATTCAGGACTGATCTCCTTTAGGATGGACTGGTTGGATCTCCTTGCAGTCCAAGGGACTCTCAAGAGTCTTCTCCAACACCACACTTCAAAAGCATCAATTCTTCAGTGCTCAGCTTTCTTTATAGTCCAACTCTGGCATTCATCCATGACTACTGGAAAAACCATAGCTTTGACTAGAGGGACCTGCTTTTTAATATGCTGTCTAGGTTGGTCATAACTTTTTTCCAAGGAGTAAGCATCTTTTAATTTCATGGCTGCGATCACCATCTGCAGTGATTTTGGAGCCCCCAAAAAGTCTGTCACTATTTCAACTGTTTCTGCATCTATTTCCCATGAAGTGATGGGACCGGATGCCATGATCTTAGTTTTCTGAATGTTGAATTTTAAGCCAACTTTTTCACTCTCCTCTTTCACCTTCATCAAGAGGCTCTTTAGTTCTTCGCTTTCTGCCATAAGGGTGGTGTCATCTGCATATCTGAGGTTATTGATATTTCTCCCGGCAATCTTGATTCCAGCTTGTGCTTCATCCAGCCCAGCATTCCTCATGATGTACTCTGCATATAAGTTAAATAAGCAGGGTGATAATATACTCCTTTCCCAATTTGGAACCAGTCTGTTGTTCCATGTCCAGTTCTAACTGTTGCTTCTTGACCTGCATACAGATTTCTCAGGAGGCAGGTCAGGTGGTCTGGTATTCCCATCTCTTGAAGAATTTTCCACAGTTTGTTGTGACTTTAAAACCAAAGGAGAGATCTTTATATAGGACAGTATGTGCAGCTGGAGGTGTATAGTTGAGGAAGTATATAGGAATGTTACTTTGTAGGAACTTGAATATCAGGTGGCAACTCTGAAGTACCATTGAAATTTTCCAAGTAGGGAGGCAATGTGTCCAAAGCAGCATTTTTGGAAGCTGGAGATTTCAGTGTGTGTTGAATCGCTTTGCTATCTATTGGAGTAGAGTTATCAGGAATGAGCAATTGCAATACTCCCCATCCTAGGGGATGAGGACTAGGGTGATGACAGTTATAAGTGAAAGAAGTAGTTTATTTCCACTTCTCCAGTTTTATTCTAAGGAATCAGACAATGATGTCAAGATGTGTGCAGAGATGTTTATCTTATCTTCTTAAAGTGAAAGAAAGTGAAAGTCCCTCAGTCCTGTCTGACTCTTTACGACCCTATGGACTGTAGCCCACCAGGCTCCTCTGTCCATGGGAGTTTTCAGGCAAGAATACTGGAGTGGGTTGCCATTCCCTTCTCCAGGGGATCTTCCCCATCCAGGGTTGAAACCTGGGTCTTTTGCACTGCTGGCAGATTCTTTACTATTTGAGCCCCCAGGGAAGCCTAGCATCTTAAATATTCTTTAAATAAAGGAAACATCACAAATGTGTGAGCTTTCTAGTTTTAAGCCCTCCTTTCCCATATCTCATTTCCCTCTTTTCCTACTCTGTGTTGCCATGAATTCAGTGCCAGCCACCTCCACGCACATTTTTATATTTTTATGGCCATAATGCTTTCACGAGCAGTATAATGTTATTTGCGTTTTTAAACTTGAGATGAATGTCATCATCCTGTACATATCCTTCTTTAAACCAAATGGGGAGGGAGGTGGGAGGGGAGTTCAGGATGGGGAACACATGTACATCTGTGGTGAATTCATGTCAATGTATGGCAAAACCAATACAATATTGTAAAGTAATTAGCCTCCAATTAAAATAAATAAATTTATATTAAAAAAAAATAAACCAGAAGTCAGTTGCCCTTGGTTTCCCAAAGTTTCAGCTGCAGTGTGTGTGGGTTGGGACCAGGAATTCACATCACTGACACATTTCAGGGACCATATTTTGAGAATGACTGCTTTAGTCCCTAAAGAATAATATTCCATTGTCTGACTATGCCTCAGTATATTTAACTGTTCTTTTCTTGATAGATGTTGTTTCATTTTTCAGAATTCTAAACAATGTTGAAGTGAACATTGTCTTCTTGCACTCATATGTGAGTTTCTATTGTATATATATATTTAATACATTGGAGATATTGCTGGATGGTAGGGAATACTCATCTTCAATTTTATGAGATTTTACCATATCATTTTTCAAAGTGGTTACACTAAGTTTTACTCCCGCCAACCCAATACATACACATGCCTATGTGTCAGATTACCGGTTGTTATACATCCTCACAAAAACTCAGTAAGGTCTGATTTTTAAACTGGCAATCTGATGCATATTCCATTGTTTGCATCTATGTTTCTCTGTTCATTAGGAAGTTAAGTATCTTTTCAGATGTTTGGTTGGCCATTTGAGTTTATATACATTTTGCATTGTTGTAGATCCATGTTGTCAGTAGAAATATAACATGCCCCCCATCATGTAATTTAAAATTATCTAGTAGCCATATTAAAGAAAGTAAAAAGAAGCAGGTGAAATTAATTTCAACATTTTATCCAATACATCCCAAATATTATAATTTAAAATATTTAGTCCTTAGACACTTTGTAAATGAGATAATTAAAATTATTTTTTGCATCTATTAAGTATTTCACACTTAAAACAACTTGGACCAGCCACATTTCAAATGCGCAATAGTTACATGTGGTTAGTGGCTGGTGGTGATAGTTTAGTCGCTAAATTGTGTCCGACTCTCGTGACCCCACCATGGACTGTAGCCCACCAGACTCCTCTGTCCATGGCATTCTCCAGGCAAGAATACTGGAGTGGGTTGCCATTCCCTTCTCCAAGGGGACCTTCCCAATACAGGGACCGAACCCGGGTCTCCTGCACTGCAGGCAGATACTTTACCCATTGAGCAACCACGGTTAGTGGCTACCCTATTGTAAAGTTCTGGTGCTCAGTGCTTCTTAGGATATAGAATACAAGTTGTAAAGTAATTTCACCATTCTCTAACTTGTCTTTTCAGTTTGTATATGTTGCTTCATATGGTACTGAACTTTTTTAGTTTTGAAGTAGTTACATTTACAGTCATTTCCTTTATGATTTGTGCTTTGTGTCCTGTTTAAAGGTAAAGCCTTCTTTACCTGTGATCATAAAAATGTTCTACAGAATATTCCTTGCCAAGTTTTTAGTTTTTCTTTTAACCTTGAATATTTTAATCTAATGAGAGTTAATTTTAGTGAATGTTGTCAGGAGGGGATCTTATTGAAAAAATTTTTTCCCATGTAGTGAACCAGTTCTCCAAAAACCAATTACTGAATCGTCCACTATATTCCATTTATTTGTAGTGGTACTTCTTTTATGCATCAAGTGGATTTTTTTTTTTCCTGTACTTCATTGATCCCTTGGTCTGCCACTGTGCCAATACCATAGTGTTTTTTTTTTTTTTTTTTTTTTTTTACTAAAGCTGTTAAAACAAGTTTTGTATTTGTTAGGGTAAGTTTCTCCAGTTGTTTTCCTTTAAAATTTTATTGGCCAGAATATGAATATTAGGATCGGCTTAGAAAGGTTCATGAAAACTCATTTTTGGATTTTGATCAGGCTTGCATTGAGTTTAAGGTCATGTTTTATGAAAGCATTATATACTGTCTATTCAATTTTATAATTTCCTCCAGAAAGGTATGATGTATATTTTATGTGTGTGCTGTGCTGTACTTAGTTGCTCAGTCCTGTCCGACTCTTTGTGACCCCATGGACTGTAGCTTGCCAGGCTCCTCTGTCCATGGGGATTCTCCAGGCAAGAATACTGGAATGAGTTGCCATGCCCTCTTCCAGAGCATCTTCCCAATCCAGGGATTGAACCCATGTCTCCTGCATTGCAGATGGATTCTTTACTTAGTCTGAGCCACCAGGGAAGCCCATTTTATGCCTAGGTACCTTACAGTTTTTTATTACTATTGTAAATAATCTTTAAAAATTTATGATTTTTGCTTGGTACTGTTTGAAAACGTGATTGATATTTTTGTCTTTTGTATCTTTGTAATTCTTACCTTGCAATCTTAGTGAATCCTATTTAAAAATTTATGTAGAAATAATTGACTTTTTCTTTTTGCCTTGTGGGCATGCAGGATGGACTAGATTGAACCTGTGACCCATGTTGTGGACGCACAGAGTTCTAACCAGGTAATCGCCAGGGAATTCCCCAATTCACTTTCGTTTGGTATAGACTTCTATGAAGTGATAGAAATGAATATAGTTGTAGAACCACCACTACATCCAGGATATAGATCAGTTTTATTATGCCCCCAAATTTCATCATGTTGCCCCTTTCTTTAACACTTTCATGTCCATTCTCTGAAAATCACTCACCTGTTTTGTCTCGATATTATCACCATTCACAAAATATCATATAACTGGAGTTGCACTGTATTTATCCTTTGGAAATCTGAGTTCTTTCACTTAGCAATATATATCTGAGATTTACATATGTTGTTGCATATATTAATAGTTCATTACTTTTTATTGCTGAGTAGGATTCCATTGTACAGATGGACTATAATTAATTGATTCACCAGATGAAAAGCATTTGAGTTGTTTCTAGGTTTTGGGGATGATGAAGAAAGTTGCTGTAAATATTCACATACAGTATTTTCAGGAATTTGTTGTCATTTCTCTTGGATAAATATCTATGACTCAGGATAAATGTTTTTAACTTCATAAGAAATTGTTAAACTGTTTACTAAAGTGACTATTCTTCACATTCCACTATTTGCATCGAAAAGTGGAAAATGTTAGTTGCCCAGTCGTGTCAAACACTTTGAGACCCCATGGACTGTAGTCTGCCAGGCTCCCCTGTCCATGGGATTTTCCAGGCAAGAACACTGGAGTGGGTTGCCATTTCCTTCTCCAGTGGATCTTCCTGACCCAGGGATCAAACTGGGTCTTCTGCAGTGCAGGCAGATTCTTTACTGCCTGAGCCACCAGGGAGGACCCATTTGCATCAGTCATGTATAATATGTAATAATTCCAGTTTCTCCATATCCTTGCTCAGTTCAGTTCAGTCGCTCAGTCGTGTCCGACTCTTTGCGACCCCATGAATCGCAGCACTCCAGGCCTCCCTGTCCATCACAAACTCCCGGAGTTTACTCAAACTCATGCCCATCGAGTCGGTGATGCCATCCAGCCATCTCATCCTCTGTCGTCCCTTTTCTCCTCCTGCCCCCAATCCCTCCCGAGCATCAAGGGTCTTTCCCAGTGAGTCAGCTCTTCGCATCAGGTGGCCAAAGTATTGGAGTTTCAGCTTCAGCATCAGTCCTTCCAATGAACACCCAGGACTGATCTCCTTTAGGATGGACTGGTTGGATCTGCTTGCAGTCCAAGGGACTCTCAAGAGTCTTCTCCAACACCGTAGTTCAAAAGCGTCAATTTTTCGGCACTCAGCTTTCTTCACAGTCCAGCTCTCACATCCATACGTGACCACTGGAAAAACCATAGCCTTGACCAGACGGACCTTTGTTGGCAAAGTAATGTCTCTGCTTTTTAATGTGCTGTCTAGGTTGGTCATAACTTTCCTTCCAAGGAGTAAGCATCTTTTAATTTCACGGCTGCAATCACCATCTGCAGTGATTTTGGAGCCCAAAAGAATAAAATCTGACACTGTTTCCACTGTCTCCCCATCTATTTCCCATGAGGTGATGGGACCAGATGCCATGATCTTAGTTTTCTGAATGTTAAGCTTTAAGCTGACTTTTTCACTCTCCTCTTTCACTTTCATCAAGAGGCTTTTTAGTTCCTCTTCACTCTGCCATAAGGGTGGTGTCATCTGCATATCTGAGGTTTTTGATGTTTCTCCTGGCAATCTTGATTCCAGCTTGTGCTTCTTCCAGCCCAGCGTTTCTCATGATGTACTCTGCATATAAGTTAAATCAGCAGGGTGACAATATACAGCCTTGATGTACTCCTTTTCCTACTTGGAACCAGTCTGTTGTTCCATGTCCAGTTCTAACTGTTGCTTCTTGACCTGCATACAGGTTTCTCAAGAGGCAGGTCAGGTGGTCTGGTATTTCCATCTCTTTCAGAATTTTCCACAGTTTATTGTGATTCACACAGTCGAAGGCTTTGGTGTAGTCAATAAAGCAGCGATAGATGTTTTTCTGGAACTCTCTTGCTTTTTCGATGATCCAGCAGATATTGGGAATTTGATCTCTGGTTCCTCTGCCTTTTCTAAAACCAGCTTGAACATCTGGAAGTTCTCGGTTCATGTATTGCTGAAGCCTGGCTTGGAGAATTTTGAGCATTACTTTACTAGCGTGTGAGATGAGTGCAATTGTGTGGTAGTTTGAGCATTCTTTGGGATTGCCTTTCTTAGGGATTGGAATGAAAAACTGACCTTTTCCAGTCCTGTGCCACTGCTGAGTTTCCAAATTTTGCTGGCATATTGGAGTGCAGCAGTTTAACGGCATCAACTTTCAGGATTTGAAATAGCTCAACTGGAATTCCATCACATCCACTAGCTTTGTTCGTAGTGATGCTTTCTAAGGCCCACTTGACTTCACATTCCAGGATGTCTGGCTCTAGGTGAGTGATCACACCATTGTGATTATCTGGGTCATGAGCATTTGATATTATCCTAGTTCTTATTTTTCTTTGTTTTGTTCTTTGGTCCTTCTAATAGATATCTAGAAATATGTCATGTGTTTTAAATTTGCATTTCCTTAATGACCAGTGGTGACAAACATCTTTTTATATAGTTATTTGCCATTTGTATATCTGCTTTCATAAAATTTCTGTTAAAATATTATGCCTATTTTAGAAAAATAAAGGTATTTTCTTATTGAGTTTTGAGAGTTCTTTGGGTATTCTGGATAGAAATCTTTGTCGGATAATGTGGTTTGCAAATTTTATTCTAGTCTGCAGCTTTTCTTATTATTCTTTGATCATTGTTTTACACAGAGGAAAACTTGCAAATTTGATGGTGTTAAGTTTAGCAATTTTTTTCTTTTGTGGATTGTCCTCTTGATGTCATGTCCTAGGGCTCTTTGCTCAATGCCAGATATTGAAGCTTTTTTCTATGTTTTCTTCTACAACTTTTATGGCTTTGTTTTACATTTAGGTCCATGATTTATTTTGAGTTAATTTTGGTATAGAGTACAAGGTATGGCTTTAAGTTCCCTTTTTTGGGAAATGGATGTACGAAATTTCCAACATCATTTGTTGGCAAGACTGTTACCTATTTAATTGCCTATGTATTGTTGTCCACAAACTATGTATGGCATTATTTTTTAATTATTTTTATTAAAGAGATGTAACTTATATAACACAGAATATACATTTTAAGTGAACACTTCAATAATTTTTGCTATATTTATAGAGGTTTGAAAACATCACCACAGTACAATTTTGTAATTATCATTACCCCCAAAGGAAACCTGTTGCCCATTGACAGTACATCACCTTCATTGGTGCCCCCTTGTCCCAGTCCTAGGCAATTACTAATCTACCTACTCTCTTTATGAATTTGTCTGTTTGAGATATTTCTCATAATTGTAATTATCCAATTTGTAGTCTTCTGTTATTGAGTTTTTTTTCATGTAGTGTAATGTTGTTAAGGATCATCCATGTAGTAGTATGTTTCATAACTTCATTCTTTTTAGTATATAGATTAGTATTCTCCTTTATGTACATGTCCCACATTATTCATCAGTTGATGGACATTAGGGTTGTTTCCATGGTTTGGCTATTATAAATAATGCTGTTATGAACATTCATACACAGGTATATGTACATAAGTGTATATTTTCATTTCTTTTGTATATATACCTAAGATTAGAATGGCTGGTAAGTCTGTTTTCTCTTTTTGAAGAATTTCCAAACTGTATTCCAAAGTGGCTATAACATTTTACGTTCCCACCAGCAGTGTAAGAGGATTCTGATCTTTCCACATCTTTGCCAGTGCTTCTGATTGTCTGGTTTTTATTGATGCCATTCTGCTGCTTATGAAGTGACGTTTCTTTGAAGTTTTGATTTGCATTTCCCTAATGACTAATCATGGTGAACATCGTTCGAAGGGCTTCTTGGTCTTTCATGTATCTATTCAAACCCTTTATCCATTTTTAATTGGGTAATTTGTCTTATTATAAGAGTTCTTTATATATTCTGATGCAAGTCATTTACTGGAGATATGGCTTGCAAATGTTCTTAGTCTGTTGAGACATCACTTCCTCAAAGGCGTCCTTTGAAAAACAAAATTTTAAAAATTTTGATGAGGGACTTTCTTGGCAATCCAGTGGTAAAGACTCTGCACTTCCCCTGCAGGGTGACATGGGCTCAATCTCTGGTGTGGGAAGTCAGATTCCACATGTTTTGTGGTGTGGCTAAAAAAAAATAATAAAATAATATATTGATGAAATTCAGTTTGTCTATTCTTTTTTTTTTATCATTTGTGCAGTATCTGTCACATCTTTAAAAAAAAATTGCCCATCCCAAGCTCGTGAAGGTTAGTTTACTCTTGTTTTCTTTTATACTTGACCATTTTGAATTAATATTTTCAGTATGATAGGAGGTAGAGGTCCAACTTTATAATTTTGTGTGTGAATATTCAGTTGTCCCAGCATAGAACTGTTTGTGCACTTTCAATACTTTTCTATTAATATGTGTGTTTTTCTGTAATACATTGCTGTCTTGGTTTCTGTAGATTTAGAGTGAGTATTATCTGTGAAGCTTTCCAATATTGTTCTGCTTTTTAAAGATTAGTTTTACTTTTCTACTTTGCCTTTCCATATCAGTTTTATGGAATGCTTATTGATTATGATAGTTTGTCTGTAGCTTCTCTTGATGTAGAAAGTCCTATCATGCAAATATAGTTTCTACTGCTTTTCCAACTTTTAGATTTTTTCATTTTCTTGTCATATTACATTATCGGGATTCTCCTGTAAAATACTGAAGAGAAGGAGAGAGGACATCCATGTCTTATTTCTAACTTTAGAAAGAATGCTTCTTATGTTGTATTAAATGTGGTGTTTACTGTTGGTTTTTGGTAGACATCCTTTCTCAAGCTAGGAAAGTTCCATCTATTTCTACTTTAATATCAGCTTGTATTTTTTCACAAACTATTGCTTTCAGTCATTCTGTGCTTCTATGCACATTTTTATCTTGTCTGCCCCTTTAATGAAAGCTTAGTCTTTTAATGGATTCAGGTTCATCCTGAGGTCTGTCTTCTAGGTCCTAGCTTTGTATGAGCCATGAACATCTCTCCTCTACATATGTGACTATTAAAATTCAAGATTCTAATTAGAGACCCACAGATATCTCAAGGCTTTTTTCTTAAATAATATTAGGTCATATGCTCATTGCCCTGGTTTTCAGTTTCCTCTTCACTTTTTGATTTCTGGTGATTTCTTTTACTTTTATGAGAGTTCAACTAAGCATTTAAAAAGTCTGAGTTTTAAGTAAAATTCTGCATTTCTAGGTATTTTACAGCAAGAAGGTTTTGGTGGTCCATTAGATTATTGGGAGGGCTCCCATTTGTCTCATTGATAAAGAATCCACCTGCCAATGCAGGAGATGAGGGTTCCATCTCTGGGTCGGGAAGATCCCCTGGGGATCCAGGGCAACCCACTCCAGTATTCTTGCCTGGAGAATCCCATGGACAGAGAATCTGGTGGGCTGCAGAAAAGGGGTTGTAAATAGGTGGACATGACTGAGCAACTGAGCACAGTACATATTATTGGAAACGGAAAATTTTCACATCATTCATAAATGAGGAAAAAATGGAAACAACCCAACAACTTATCTAATGGATAGCATAGTGGCTTCAGATGTTTGGCACTCAGTAAATATTTGTTGAATGCTTCATGAGTTATAGCTCCTGACAGAAGAAGAAGAGCATGCAGTAAAAAATAATGTTCCAATGTTTTGAGCCTGGGAGAAGGATGGTGCCACTGATAGACAGGGAGGAAGGCTAGTAAAGATGTTAATTTGTGGGAAAAGATATGAGTTTGATTTCAACTATATTTTGTTGGAGATGGTAGAAGGCCTTGCTTATCGAGAGTTTTGGCTGGGTATGTGGGACTAAAGCTGTGGAGAAACGGTCAGGGTTGGATGAATAAGCTCAGGAATTGTTGACAGTGTGGCAATGATTGAAATCATGTCGTTGAGGTAGAGAGTATAAAGTAAGAATAGTAGAATGGGTGTAAGATTTAGCCTTGATTGGGGTAGAAAGAGAAAGCACAATCTACAAAAGTAAATATGAAAGGCTAGGGTCCAAGTAATAAGATACTGAAGACATTGTAGTATCACAAAAACATAGGACAGAGATTTCAAGGAAGAAAGGATTGTTTCAGGAGAAGTTAGTCAGTCAATAGATTCAGGTACTGTGCAGAGCTAAAGACCCTTGGATTTACCTGCTAGGAATGGTTTTATTCCAGTTCTATTTATAGCCCCATGGGAATAAGCATGTTATAACATTTCTCTTTTTATCTATAAGTTCCATCTTGAGTCTAATCAAAGAATCAAAAAGAATGGTTTGGGTTATGATTTCTTCCACATGTGTATGCTTTTGTGTTTACATATATATGCAGACATAAACACATCTTTGAAAGTACATCTTGTTGTTATAAATATCTGTAAATGTAGTTGTAGAAAAGCCACTTATAGATTTCCTGCTATTGAGAAGCCGCAGTATACTGTTTTAAAATATTTTAAAATTTGCTCAGAGGAAAAAGAACATGGCCCCTTAAAAAAATTAAGTGCATTTAGAAGAGGCTTGAAGTCTGTTACATCAGTTTCTAAAGAAACCGACCATGTGCTAATGCCAGCTAAAAGTCACGGGAAGCATGCTGTGAACATGTGCAGAGTATGACCATAATCTTCTTTTCTCCTCATCTCTCTTTTCTCCCTGCTAACAAGTAATGAGAATTTTTACAGGCTAGAAACTTGGAAGGGAAAATAGAATGTTTTTAGAAAGGTTGTAAACTAGCAACTAGGTCTGACCTAGTTGTGGGGGGAGGGGGGGAGTATCAACAATTGAATGAAAACCATTTGAAAGAGCTTTTCATGATAAACTGTTCCTAAGCTTGAAAGAGCAGGAACCATATATGGAATACACCTATAATCTTCCTACACCTTTCTGACTCAAAAAATATTAAGGGTGAGTTATAGAGTTATTTATTTTTTAATTTTTTACTTAGTGTGAGGTGAATGTCTAGAATTAGACTAAACACAATTGCTATTGGTTCATCAGGCTTACCTTATTTCAACCTGCATTAAAATCTTAGTATAGATTATGTATCACAGTTCTTATGTTGTATTAAAATTATTTTTATTGTTTTTCAATAGTTTTATTTGTAGAGTTATGTTTGTAATAAAGCTTGAATGTCTCTCCATGTATAATGTAGACAAATGTGCATTGATATTCCCCTTAGTTGTTAGGTATAATGGTGTGTCTAGATTAAAATCTTTGTTGCCTGTTGTCTTTAGCTGGGAATGATTTAATCAAAAGAACTTATGTATTTGACCCTCTGAATTGTGGGAAGTTCATCAGTACCATCAGTAGCATAGGGCTCATTCCTAGGATTTAGAAGGCAAAAGATGTGGTGTAATGGAGCCCGGGATTAATCTGAGTTCATGGTCCTGAATGATGGAAGACTTAGGATGCAGAAGTCAGAGAGAACAAAAGTCAATGTCAGGGGAGTAGTAGGGAAATCAGAGGCAGACATTTTGCCACAGACATTAGGAGTCTTTGAGATATGGACCGAACCTACCTGAGTCAGGTAGCCTTTTTTTTTTTTTTTCAGGTAGCCTTTTATACTTTTTAGGCCATAGCACAGAACAACTGGACTCCCAGGGAGTGGCCAGGGCTAGAGGTGGGCATGCAGGTGTACTGTCCCAAGTTGCTGCTTTGGCCATTCTTCAAGCTGGACCAGATCCTGACCTAATCCTTTTGTGCTTGGAGCAGGAGGCTGCTCCAACTGATACAGGATAACCTAGCCATCCTGTCCAATTGATGCAGCACATCTGATGCATTCTCCTCCTATCCTGGGGAAAAGGGCAAGTTTCCAGGCTGTCAGCACAGCAAACTCAAACCTACGATGAGATGGCAAACATCATAAGGACACCAGTATTTATTTCTTAGACACTGCCTTTAAGAAGGAACTTCCTGAACCATGGATGTAATGGCAGTGAAAGGTGGAAGAGTATGAAGCAATATGGTAGCCATTAAGTCTTTATTTTTCTGTTCCATGTGGATTGAAAAGACTGTGAAACCAGATGGAAAGGACTCCATCCTTAAAAATTTTAAAAATTGATTTTTGCCTATGACAAAGCAAATGTATATCATGAAAGTTTAAAGAAAGTGTTGGTCGCTCAGTCATGTCTGACTCTTTGCGATCCCATGGACTGTAGCCCAGCAGGCTCCTCTGTCCATGGAATTCTCCAGGCAAGAATACTGGAGTGGATTGCCATTTGCTTCTCCAGGGCATCTTCCTGACCCAGGGATTGAACCCGCATCTCCTGTATTGCAGGCAAATTCTTTACCTTCTGAGCCACCAGGGTTGCTTCTAAAAATCTTAAGCTAACTTAAGTTGGAGGTTTTTTCTTCTCATCCTAGAAATTTTTCAATCACATTTTGGATACTTTGGTATAAATCTGAGGAACACCCCTACCAACATCTCATAATGTATTCATGGAGCCTCACAGGATCACTTGGTTTTCTCAGCTTTGAGGTATTAGTTTGGCTACGAAGATTTCAATCCAGGATGATTCAAGTCTTTGTTTTTCCTGTTAACTTGAAATCAGGAAGCAGAAGTCCAATATTTGACTATGATTATCCAACAGTGTGTTTAGATTAGACTCTTTGTTGTCTGTAGTCTTTAGCTGGGAATGATTTCATCAGCAGGACTCATTACATATTTGTCATAATATGCCCTACTACCCAAGAGAAATGTCAGTGGATTGGCTTTGGGGGAGAGCCTGAGTCTGGTGTGATCTAAGAAAGCAGTGAAACACTCCTGCAACTGTGAGCTGCACTGGTCGCAAAATAGCCAGTAGTGGAGGGCTGAGTTGTTTCTAGATACATTTGGACCAAAATTGTATGGCCGTTGTTACCTAGTTTCAAGCTCAGTGCTCTTCTGAGGGACAAATGCCCCTGACATATCTGGAGTGGTCCCTGTCTTTTTGCATCTCATTTTCTGTTCCTGCCAATGTCCAGGCTGCAGTCATTGACCTAGGATTATTCTTTTATCCAAGGGAGCATGTTTGAGTGGATGGAAGGCTCTTCATCAATGCTAGACACATCTGTGCTCAAAACCACACCCTTGACTTAATTGAGGGGTGGATTAGTGAGACAGTGGGGTCATTAGGGGTAGAATTTACTGTGATCAGAGATTGGATTCCATAAAGATAGATAGAATAGGGAGCCAACTACATGGTATGATTTGGATATGGTTTCAACCCACTCCAGTACGCTTGCCTGGAAGATGTCATGGATGGAGGAGCCTGGTAGGCTACAGTCCATGGGGTCGCAAAGAGTTGGATGCAACTGAACGACTTCACTTGCTCTACCTTGCTAGTGTAGTAGTGTTAGTTGCTCAGTCATGCCCGACTCTTTGCGACCCCATGGGGTACAGCCCGCCAGGCTCCTCCGTCCATGGGATTTTCTAGGCAAGGATGCTGAAGTGGGTTCCCGTTTCCTACCCTCAAAGTATCCTGCTCATGCTCTCAAAAAATCCTGTTCATGTGCCTGTCCTAGTACCTGATACTTGCCTGTTAAGGATGGATTCCTTTAGCTGAAGGCCTTCTCTATGAAGTACAAATATTGGTACCCAGCATGGAGTTCACACACTTAGTGAAGTGAAAATCACTCAGTCGTGTCTGACTCTTTGCGACCCCATGGGCTATACAGTCCATGGAATTCTCCAGGCCAGAATACTGGAGTGGGTAGCTGTTCCCTTCTCCAGGAGATCTTCCCAACCCAGGGATTGAACCCAGGTCTCCTGCATTGTAGGCTGATTCTTTACCAAGCTGAGCCACCAGGGAAGCCCAAGAATACTGGAGTGGGTAGCCTGTCCGTTCTCCAGTGGATCTTTTCGACCCGGGAATCATCCTGGGGTCTCCTGCATTGCAGGCAGATTCTTTACCAGCTGAGCTATCAGGGAAGCCCTCACACACTTAGTAGATACCCAAATATTAGCTGAATGAATAAATGAATTGAAATTATTAGTGAAACTAATTCACAGTAGTATTAGTAGGGGCGATTTAGGTTACCACATGACTCAACTATTGAAAACCGTGCTTCTCAAATTTTTAGTGTATATTAATGATCACTTAGAGGTTTTCTTAAAAGGTTCTGGGGCTAGACAAGACTTGAGAATCTGCATTGCTAGCAATGCAGTTGATGCCTTTGCTGTATATATTTTGAGTAGCAAGTATTTAGAGAATAGGGTTGTCCATCTTGCCTGATCAAAGAATTTCTTGGGATGTCTGTTAAACATCCAAAATTAGAATCTCCAGGGGGCAGACTTGGGAATCTTTATTTTTAGCAAGTGCCTCAGGTGATTTGCATGACTGGAAAATTAATCTTAGAAGGGAATGGGGTATGGGCTTAAAAACATGTGGTGGCATTGCATTGGTCCATGGACCTTTTGGAGTAAGACTTGGAAAAGACACTGGGTCAGCTTGGAAAACATTCAGCTACAGTTTTGTTCTAGAGCAGTTCCTATATGTGGCCAGGAATTAGAAGGTAGAGGGGAAAATGAGGAACTATTTTTTTCCCCAGCAGGTAGCATTGGTATCACTTTTTACCAACAGAAAGCTTGATTTTTCTGGGTTTTTGTTTTATTCCTTGAATAAGATTGGTATCTCAAAACAGCCAAGTTGAGAGGTAAAATTTAGAATATAGTTTTGAAGAATTTTCCTTATGTTTGCCTACTCTGCAAGTTTTTATACCTTTTATACCTTTAGTCCTTTCTTCATTGTCTGTGAAACATTGGGAAAGCTTATTTTCTTAACCTAATAAGACAGAGATGCGAGGGAATAGTCTATTAAGCAGAGCTGCTGGAAAGACTGTCATTTCTTTAATATCCACGCACTGAGGCATGGAGCTGCGTGAGGCCCAGCAGTGGGAAGAAGGCAGCGATGTGCTTCGATCTGTAGGTATTCTGGAGCGATAGCATTTCAGGCGTCACCAACGACCAAGGTGAAAGCTTCTCAAATAAGACATTCTGAATGAGATGTGTAGCAAGTGAGAGAGGCTGCTGCGGGGGAGGCAGTGCTAGGAAACTCAGGCACAGGGAAAATATTACTGATTTGCCGGGGCTGCAGGACAAGTTGGCGTTGTGGCTCCTATTTCTATTAAAGTTTTCTTATTTCCAATTCTGAGCTACAGCCTTTGGGCTATTGATGTCCCCGCTTCTCAGCTACCCTGTGGAATGATAATACCACCATACTTCAGAATTCTGTCTCTCCCCTTCTCATCTATAGACCTGGGAAATAGGTTGGGATTGGCAGCCAACCACAGGGACAAGTCTCACATTATTCCAGGCAACAGAGGGGCTTCTTTATGAGTAAACATTAGACTTTTTTTTTGAACAATCTTTTTCTTTTTTAAAAAACATTTGTTATTAGTTATTTAGGCTGCACCGTGTCTTAGTTGCGGCACGTCAGATCTTCGATCTTTGTTGCATGAGTCATCTTTTTAATAATAATTGTGGCATGTGGAATCTAGTTCCCTGACCAGGGATCAAACTTGGGCCCCCCGCATTGGGAGTGCAGAGTCTTAGCCACTGGACTACCAGGGAGGCCCTGAGTTTGATTTTGTCAAGCTGCATTCCAGAATGGAGAGCTAGAGGGGGCCCAGACTGTATTCTTATCTCTGTATCCTCTCCTGTATCTTCTTGTACTTTGAGAATATTCCAGTGACAACAGCTTATGACTGTTCAGGGTCACTTTAAAGGGTCAGAAGTGGCAAACTTAAACACTGAGCATTGAGTTTATTGCTTCCAGGCAACAGGATTGAACTCTAGGGAGCTGCCACCAGGTGACCACTGATGCCTGTCTGAGTGCACGTCTCTTGTTGTTTGCCTGCCTTCAGATGTGAGTAACTGGGAGGCCTGAGTATGTGACACCATTCTGTTGGTTACTTATACACAAAACAATATCTAGATACCTCCTTTTGATTTCTAACACCTATTTTTGATTTAAGCGGTAAGAGTGGTCAGATGATGATGACATTGAGGGTCTCAGGCACAATCTTTCTTTTCTGCTGCCTGAAAAGATGGTACCAGAGGTTCCAAGTCTGGGTTTGGGAGGTCCAGGGGTGCTGGAAGGGCCTGGTGTGTCCCAGGGTTTAGGGATGCCAGAACAAATGGGTGTTCACGAGGCTGGGAGGTATTTTGAAGTCTTTGTTGTCATTGTTCAGTCACTCAGTCATGTCTGACTCTTTGCAGCCCCTTGGACTACAGCGCACCAGGCTTCCCTGTCCTTCACTATCTCCCAGAGTTTGCTCTAACTCATATCGAGTCGGTGATTCCATTCCACCATCTCATCCTCTGTCATCCCCTTCTCTTGCCTTCAATCTTTCCCAGCATCAGGGTCTTTTCCAATGAGTCCGCTCTTCTTGTCAGGTGGCCTAAGTGTTGGAGCTTCAGCATCAGTCCTTCCAATGAGTATTCAGGGTTGATTTCCTTTAAGATTGACTGGTCTGATCTCTTTGCAGTCCAAGGGATTCTCAAGAGTCTTCTCCAACACCACAGTTTGAAAGCATCATTTCTTCTGAGCTCAGCCTTCTTTGTGGTCCAACTCTCACATCTGTACTTTGAAGTCTAGTTCAGAAATTCTCAGCAAGATCAACGTTCTTTTTTTTTTCCTAACTTGGAAGTTGCATCCAAGTATGTGAGATATCAGAGAGGCTGAGGCTGTTTTCCACGCTATTTATTACTTTTAGTTTTTAAGATTTATATTGGAGTATAGTTTACTTATGATGTTATGTTAGTTTCAGGTGTATACCAAAGTGATTTTGTTATACTTATTCATATATTTATTCTCTTGTAACCACATGTTTATTTTCTATGTGTGTTTCATAAATTTTATAAATATGTCTGTGTGTTTTATAAATAAGTTCATTTGTATCATTTTTTAGATTGCATGTATAAGTGATATGATATTTGTCTTTGTCTGACTTACTTCACTTAGTATGATACTCTCTAGGTCCACCCACGTTGCTGCAAATGGTCCAAGGCCATTCAAAGGCCTGCGAGCCAGTTCAAAGTTCAGGATAGGGAGGAAGCAGTCAGCAAGTCATCTGTACTGCCTACATTTTTCTTCTCTTTTAATACTTTTTCACCAGCATAATGAACATGTTGGTATTCCTAGTATCCTCTTTAAAAAAAAATAAAAGCATTTGTTTATTTGGCTGCACCAGGTCTCGGTTGTGGCATGTGAAATCATAGTTGCAGCGTGTGGGATCTAGATCCCTGATCAGGAATTGATCCCAGGCCCCCTGCATTGGGAGTGTGGAGTCTTAGCAACCGGACCACCAGGGAAGTCCCCCAGTGTCCTCTTACCTGAGGTCATCCCCCTGGGTCATTTGTGCCTCCATACAACTTTCTAAGTATCTTTTATATTTGTGAGGCAAGGACATGCTGCTATGTGTCAATAACAGAAGAGGAAAACATTTTAGAAATCTTTCCAGTATTGATTGTTGTAGAATTCACAACTTCTGCATGAGGAAAATTGCAGTTTACAATGAAAAACGTATCCCCAATTCCACTCAAATTCATTCTCATCCCTTCTCTCTACCTTGGCTGGGAAAATTAGCTTCCTATAGTCTCTGAAGCAATTCAATTGACACAAGTAAATGTAAAAGAAAAATACATCTTCCTCAGCTTCTTTGGTACCTGTTTGAAATGCTAATTGGCTGGCATGTGTCCAATCAACCTATAGTTCATACCAATCCAATCCTTCCCTAGGCAGGTTTGCATATTTGATGAAATGAGACTTTATACCAAGAAAAGAACCTGAGTTGAGATGACAGTTGAACTTAAATGTGACAACACCTGAAAATGGGCTATTCTTAGCTTTCTTGCCTCAATTTCTCTCTAACCTGTCTTTCAAAGGAGACCACCCCCTACACAACTAGCAATGGTCTATTTTATGCAAATAAATCTTCCATGAGATGGCAATGACAGCAACTTTGCCTGTGATTGTAGAAGCACCACTATAATGTTTTATCAAAAGCTGTGATGGGCACGGCTTGAACCAGATTGCTAATACAATTCTTTGAAGAATTGACTGTCCAGCCTATGTCTAAGGATGTGGAGTTGAGCGGAGATACAGCAGGATTTTGGCAAAGCCATTTAAGGGGATAAGGGAGGAAGACATAGATGGGGAAGGGACAGTCATATGCAGCATTTGGCTATGGCCTAGGATTCCATCACCTCCAAATCATTTATAATCTTAAAAGTAAGACTACATGTGAAGTTTTGTTTTTTTAGTTTCCTTACATGTGAAGTTTTGAAACATGAATTTTTCTGTAAACCATGACTTAATATAGTATGTGTCTTGATTCTGAGGGCGGATGTGGGAAAGACCTACTATTTTAAAAAAATTTTATTGGAGTATATTTACAATGTTGTGTTAGTTTCAGGTACACAGCAAAGTGACTCAGTTATACATATATCCATTCTTTTTCAGGTTCTTTTCCCATATAGGTTATTACAGAACATTGAATAGAGTTCATTGTGCTATACAGTAGCTCCTTGTTGGTTATCTATATATGGTAGTGTGTATGTTAATACCAACCTCCTAATTCCTCACCCCCTTTGGTAACCCTAAGTCTGTTTTCTGTGTCTGTGGTCTTAGGTTCAGAATCTGGCCCCCCCTTCAGCATCCTGTTGTCCAGGTATCAGTAGTACAAGCATAGCCTCGTTACCAGCTTTATGACATTGGCCTATGTTGCTCTGAACTTTAATAAAAGAGTTGGGACTAGACTCTTGTCTGCTAAAAATAACCTCACTGGGAATGCTCTGTTATAGGAAAGCACAAAGCCACGACTGAAAGCAGCTAATAGATATCACAGGTTTCCATGACAGTGAAGAAAACGATGGTTTCAGGGGCTGAAAATTAAGGTCAAAATGTCTTCTCACATTCATAATGCTACCCTCCTGTCATTTTAGATGGGGCCCAAGAGTAGGTGGTAAAAAAAAAAAAAATTAGACATGGAAAGATGGAGAATGGGCACACGTTCAAACTTGCCTGCTTATCTATCACCAAAGAGCATGCCTACTGTCATGAGGGATGCCAAAAAAGGGACACTTTTTTCACACAATCCAGTCCACTCAGCCAGCAACACATAAAGGGACTTGGGTAGAAAAGTGTATAATGTGTTTTATGGTAATTGAAAAACTCATTTAAAGGCACCTTCCACTCAAGCGTATTTAGGAGCTCCTCATTAGTGCTGCTGAAATAGCCACTGCACAATTTAAAGGAAGGTGAATGAGGCCTCCTTGGGTTTTTCAGCCCAGAGGTGTGTGCTCAAGCTCTTGGCTGGCTGTTGTCTGAGGCCTTGCTCATTTTTGAACACACCATGAACACAGGCCTTCATGATTATTTGGGGATACAATCTGGGTGAGTCTGACCTTATGAAAAGCATTTCTAAGGTCACATGCCTTCTTACTGGCCAGGGTATTTAATATTGTGTTTCATTTCATTAAAAAATAATTTTCTCTAAATAATAGACTATGTCCAGTATGTCATCTTAATTCAAAAATTTTCAAGGGACATGTCTCATGTGGCTTAAAAAGATGCTTAGATATAACATACACTGATGTGACTTGATTTTGATTTTCCATGCATTTAAAAACAGGACATAGAGGGGATTCTCAGAACAGATTTAGAATTTCATAGTTGGGTACCAAGTGATGCTGTGTAGATTATCAATAAACAGAAATAAATGAACAGCTGTTTTAATCATTGGTAGGTTGATTGCTTCATGGTTGTTATATTTCTACTCAGAGATCTTCATATTCTACCTTGAAATATTTTTGACTTGGAGTTTAAGGCACTGGGTTTTGAGTCCTAGATTCACCAATTACAGGGCACCTTTGAGAATGTCCTATAATATCATTCCTCAATCCCCTCATTGGTAGTTATTAAATAGGGAAAATGGTATTGTATGGACTAAGTAAATTAAATGCATCCTCATTTTACAGATGAGGCAATGAGGCACAAAAAACTAGGATATAACTTGCTCAGGGTGACTCAGATAGTAATAGTAGAAGTAGGATTCCAACTCAGGGAGACCAGTTCCAGAGCCTATGGTTTTAGTTCCTAGTGTTATATCATGAAGGGGTTTCAAGGTTCAGATCAAATGTAATCATATATGTGAAAGTGTTTTGCAAACTCTAAAATGCTAGATAAATAAGAGGTATTGGAAAAGTTACTGAGCCTGACAGAAGGCTTTGGTTTCCTCTGAGGAAGTGTTTTCTTGGCAGTAGAAACATTTTGGTCTTGGTGATAGAAAGTTGGAATATAGGAGGGACAATGCCTTGGTTTGAGACGCCTGGAGTAGCAGGAAGCTCACGCGACTAAAAGGAAGCAAACCTAGGTTCTAGTGCCAGTTGAGCTACTAATAAACTGGTCGACCTTGGCTAATTGATATAATTTCTCTGAACCTCAGTTTCATTAAGTATGAAACAAGACAATTGATGTAGACAATGGTTCTTAATTTTTCAGGGACCATGAACCCCCCTGTCCATCATAGCTTATAGAGTCTATAGGCTAATAACAGCTCTGGCATCTTGCCACAAACTTTGTATACAACTTGAGGGTTTCATGGGCTTCCTTGGTGGCTTAGACAGTAAAGAATCTGCCTGCAGTGCAGGACACCTAGATTTGATCCCTGAGTCAGGAAGATTCCCTAGAGAAGGGAATGGCTACTCATTCCAGTATTCTTGCCTGGAGAATCCCATGAACAGAGGAGCCTGGCAGGCTACAGTCCATGGGGTCACAAAGAGTAGGACATGATTGAGCAACTAACACTTTGAGGGTCTCATAGACCACCTCCAAAGCCCAACCACAGACCCAGGTTAAAAACTCCAGGTCTCCATGTTAGAAGTTTCTTTATAACTCTCAGATTCTAAGATTGGAACTACACTTTGTAAATACATGGTTTCAAAAAGTTCTTTACAGAAAAATGGCCCCCATAAATCATGGAAAGTCCACATGAAACCACTGTGCTGAGATGGTCAGAATTGCATGATTTAGAGTTTAGGGATGGATTGCCTTTGATCGTAGGGAGGTGTAGCTGTAATAGCTCACCAAAGCATTCTGCATCTCAATTTTATTTTGCTGAGGGACTTTTTTGAAAAGGGGAGGAGAGAGTCATAGGGGTGATATCCAACTTGATATATTAATCATACATTCAGTTTTGCAGTACATTTCCAAAAGTGCTGGACTTAACTGCTTTTAGTTCTGGTATCAGCAAAAGATAAACAAGCACTGTTTCTTGCTGGTTCACAGGGAGAAGAGGTTTGTTTGTTTGTTTTTTTTAAATAAGCCCACTTTAGCATGGACACCATAAAGAATTTTATAGTAGAAGTAGACAGTGTCAACCCCAACTGGGTGTAAGATTGGTGGGTGGTCTGTTTGTGAAACATTTCTAATTTCTGTGATGAGTCCTGCTGGGGTTGCTAAAATGAAGTGTCTGTCATATCCATTTCCTGGTGTTTTCAAACAGCTGCAAGAATTGTCAAAGAATTCCAAAGTCCATGGAGCCAGAAAGCAAAGGAAGTGTTTTTAGCAAGGAGCTGATCCACCCTTTCATTTTCTTGATGAGAACTACTAAGGTTTGTTCTGTCTTAGATCTGGTCCCTTGGAGACAGACTGAACAGAGGTTTGTGTGCAGGAAATTTCTTGGAGAGGACTCTCAGGAAAAAAACTCCAAGGAAGTGACTGAAGGAGGATTGGGCAGAAGGATTTGCTGAACTTTAATGCGGTTACAGCAAGTTACTCACATGCTAAGATGTTCGTACACAATCATTTCCAGTTGAGGCAGGGGAGGGGTTGGGGATGGGGCTTTGAACACCTGCGTTGCCTGGTGGTTGGATGGAAAGGAGCCATAACATGGAGCCCCACAGCATCCTTTGGCTGAGGGCAGTTTCTGGAGAGGGAATCACCTGTGAGCCATCAGCAGCCAACACTCTTGGCAACGGGAAATGAGTGCCTTGCTCCAGAAGGCGGTTCTGGATGACTTAGCAGAGCATCCACTACAACATCAGAGAGTTTAGTTTGAACCACCATCCCCTCTCAGCTAGATCATTGCAATGGCCTTCAAACTGGTTTCCTTTTCTACACTGTTCCCAGTGTGATCTTCCTAAAACTCAGTTCTTATCATGTTGCTATGACATACAACTACTTTTAAAATTAACTTTCTATCACATAGGTTTCAGATGTACAGTGTTATAATTTGACATCTGTATACACTACAAAGTGATCACCACCACAAGTTTAGTTACCATCCATCGCCATATAGATTGACCCCCTTCACCATTTCTCCCACTCCCCAGTCCCCTTCCCCTCTGGTAACCAGTAATCTTTCCTCTGTATCTGGGTTAATTTACTTTAATTAATTAGTTTATATTTATTTATTTTTTAAAGTTAAAGTATATCTATTTGACAATGTTGATGTGGATGAACCAAGAGTCCATCATATAGCGTGAAGTAAGTTAAAAAAACAAATATCATATATTAACACATATATGGAATCTAGGAAAATGGTACTCATGAACCTATTTGCAGGGCAATAAAAGAGAAGCAGATGTAGAGACTGGACTTGTGGACACAGAGGGGAAAGGAGAAGGTGGGATGAACTGAGCAAGTAGCATTGACCTATATACACGATCATGTGTAAAATAGCTTGTGAGAAGTTACACACACACACACACACACACACACACACACACACACACACACACACACACACACACACACACACACACACACACACACACACACACACACACACACACACACACACACACACACACACACAAAGGGAGCTCAGGTCAGTGCTCTGTGATGACCTAGAGGGGTGGTGTGGGGGTGAAAGGGAGGCTCAAGAAGGAGGGGATATATGTACTCTTAAGCTGATCCATGTTCATTGCAGGACTATTTACAATAGTCTGGACAAGGAAGCTGTCCATATATCAATTGGTGAATGGATAAAGAAGACATGGTACATTTTATTTTGTTTGTTCATTTTTGTTTCTGTAAAACTCCACATGAGTGAAATCACATAGATTTTTTTCTTTCTTTATCTGACTTACTTCACTTAGCACAATACCTTCAAAATCCATCAGTGTTGTCACAAATGGCAGACTTTCATTCTTTCTTGTGGCCAACTAATATCCCATTGCAAATTATATATATATATATATACACACACACACATACACACACATACACACCCCATCTTCTTTATCTATTTATCCATCAATGGATACTATGGTTATTTCTGTCTAGGCTATTGGAAATAATGCTGCAATGAACATAGGAGTGTGTATGTTTTCAAATTGGTACTTTTGTTTTCTTTGGGTAAATACTCAGAAATGAAATAGCTGGGTCCTATTGTAGCTCTGTTCTTACATTTTGGAGGAATCTCCATACTATTTTTTATAGTGGCCACTTTTATAGTGTACCAATTTACATTCCCACCAGCAGTGTAAGAGAATTCCCTTTTCTCCATATCCTCTCCAGCATTTGTTATTTCTCTTACCTTACAGCAAAAGGTGACAGCTCATTGTGGTTTGGATTTGAGTTTCCCTAAGAGTTGAAACTCCAATACTTTGGCCACCTCATGCGAAGAGGTGGAAAAGACCCTGATGCTTGGACGGATTGGTGGCAGGAGGAGAAGGGGACGACAGAGGATGAGATGGCTGGATGGCATCACCGACTCGATGGGCATGAGTCTGAGCAAACTCCGGGAGTTTGTGATGGACAGGGAGGCCTGGCATGCTGCGATTCATGGAGTCGCAAAGAGTTGGACACGACTGAGTGACTGAACTGAACTGACTGAAGAGTTGGTGATGTTGGATATCTTTTCATAAACCACTTGGCCATCTGCTTGTCTTCTTTGGAAAAATGTCTATTCGGAGCCTGTCCCCAGTTTTTAATTGGGTGTTTTGTTATTGAGTTATATGAATTCTTCATATATTTTGCATATCAATCCTTTATTGTATACATTCGGTCCTTCCATATCTATGGGTTATGCATCTGTGGATTCAGTCAACTATGGATACAAAATATTTATAAAAAATTCCAGAAAATTCCCAGAAGCAAAACTTAAAATACCTACATAGCATATATTAATACATTGTATTTACAACTATTTACATAGTATAAAGAATTATAAGTAATCTAGAGATAATTTTAAGTATTTAGGATGATGTGCATGGATTTTATGCAAATACTACACCATTTTCTATAAGAGACTTGAGCCTGTGGATTTTGGTATCCAGTGGGGGCCTAGAATCAATCTTCATTGAATACTGAGGGATGATTGTATGTGATTTACAAATACCTTCTTTGATTTGGTAGGTTGCCTTTTCATTTTGATGATGGTTTCCTTCACTATGCAGAAGCATTTTAGTTTTATACAGGGCTTACAACTCTTCAGTGGCTCCTCATGCCTTCTGGATAGTATGGCTTCCAAGGCCCTTCAAGGTCTGACTGCAATCTTTAACCATAGCACTTGCATTTTCCCTCTTGTCCTTCACAGGGAAGCCATGGAACTTGCAGTTCCATGAATGTGTCCTGCTGTCTCTCTTACCTCTGAGCCTTTACACATGCTCTTTTTCCTTTGCAATATTAAAGCATACACACATGTACCTGTGCATGCATGCTAAGTCACTTCAGTTGTGTTTGACTCTGTGCAACCCTTTCGACTGTAGCCTGCTAGGCTTCTCTATCCATGGGATTCTCCAGACAAGAATACTGGAGTGGGTTGCCATGCTCTCCTCCAGGGGATCTTCCCAACCCAGGGATCGAACCCTCATCTCGTATGTCTCCTGCATTGGCCGCTGGGCTCTTATCACTAGTGCCTCCTGGTAAGCCCCATGTACTTGTAGTTTAGATAGCCTCTCTTTTGAGAATCCTTTCCTGACTATTTTCATAGTATCCTATAAAAATTATTGTAACTCTTCTTCATTATACTGTATTAAAATTTTCTGTTTATATGTCTATCTCAGCTGTAGACTCTAAGCTTCTTGAGGGTAGGAAATGCATCTCTAGTATGCATTCCCTGAACTTCCTACAGCTATTGAAACTTGGTGAAAGTGAAAGTTGCTCACTCATGTCTGACTCTTTGCGACCCCATGGACTATACAGTCCATGGAATTCTCCAGGCCAGAATACTGGAGTGGGTAGCCTTTCCCTTCTCCAGGGGATCTTCCCAACCCAGGGATCGAACCCAGGTCTCCTGCTTGCAGGTGGATTCTTTACCAGCTGAGCCACAAGGGAAGACCAAGTATACTGGAGTGGGTAGCCTATCCCTTCTCCAGCAGATCTTCCTGACCCAGGAATCGAACCAGGGTTTCCTGCATTGTGGGTGGATTCTTTACCAACTGAGCTATGAGGGAAGCCCCTTTCTTTCTATTTAAACTTGGTAGGTACACAAAAAGTACTTGTCCAGTGTACAGGTAACTTGTTAATAGTCATGCCCCGTGTGTACCTGGGGATGGATTGTTTTTGATGTTTTGCTCAGTTCCCACGTGGACACATCATCTGACCACCAAATTTCTATGTGTGTGTCCACATGAAATTATATGAAACTGGGCCATTGCAAATAGAAAGTAGAATCACATCATAGATGAAAAAGCTCTGGCTGAGGTGAGAAATGTAATATCTTTAAGATGGATGTGACCTATGTGTCAGATTCTTAAAGTTCCTCTGAAAGGAGATTTTGAAGTAGCCTGTAATCTTGTGAGGGATGTGTAGGGACATGTGGAATCATGACATAGCATTTGGAGCGGATATGCTGGCGTATGGAAGTGTTAATCAGGGTCAATAGGATTAATCGTTGATTATAGACATGTCTTCCTTCTGACAAATTTTCTGCCTCTGCAGGGATTTGCCTGGAGGAGATTTTAGCAGCAGCACTATAGACGCAGGGCCAGATTAAAATTGTGGTACTTGAAAAACATTGCCAAGCGACTTAAAAATTTTAGTGAAATATTCAGGAGGCCCATGCTCTGGGTAATGCGTGAATTCCAGCGAAGTAATATGCTGTCTTCCTGACTGAAGGTGGGTATCTAATGTCGTTGCTAGGCCATGCTACCTCCATTACATAAGCTGACCTTTACAAATGCTATAACAAGGCATTAATCGGGTCCACCCTCTTCAGAGACAACGAGGATTAGACAGGAAAAAAGATGTCACTGCCCTTTGTGTATAGTCATGCTGGCCCTGCTCCCAAAAACAGGCCTCTCTGTGGCCTTTCATTGGTCTCTTTGTTTTCTCTTGGCTGCAGATACTCAGGAAAAGCCAGTGTTGCTGGGTAAGGTGCCTGCATTTGGACAGGATACATAAAATCTGTGGCAGTCTTCATAGCCAATTGTCACATCCTGTATCTGGAATTAAGAAAATGCTTCTTGGGCAGTGAGTTTTACGTCTTGAGGCAGTTGTAGACCTCTTAGAACTTGATAACAGCTTAGAACTTTCTTTCCAGAAAATGAGAATCCACAAAATTGTGCGTTCAATCTTATGGACGTCATGGACTCCTCCAAACACTTCAGTTGAACCAGTGACCAAAGCCGTTGACTTAGCGATAAGAAAAAATGGCTTTTTTCTATTGAGTGCTGGCACTGCACTAAACACTTGATACTCATTATCTCACTTAATCTAGGCAATGACCCAAAGGAGCAAATACACTTCAATAATTTTACAGGTTCAGAGGTGGTAGAACTGGGATTCAAACACATGCTGATGGCTCTGGAGCCTATAAACTTAACATATACATTCAGCCTCTATTGAGTCTTATTATAAGTTTGTTTCTGATTGGCCCTTTGTGCTTTAGTAGCATTGACCATCTTTTTGCTTTTTGTTTTCAGGAGAAACCTCCTTTAAATAGTTGCTCATGGACCCTGAGTTTTAAGATTCTACCCTTTTGGTTCTGTTGATTGTCAGTATAACTGAACACACTGCTGGTCTAGTTAAACTCTACTGTTAGATAAGCAGAATGTCCTCATTTTCACAATATAGAATATCTGAAGAGAAATAAAATGGTAGAACATCTCTTGCAAAGTGATTCAAAACCATTATTCTACCCTTACTTCCATCAGTGTATTTTATTGATGCTGTTTAGTCACTGAGTCTTTGCAGCCCCATGAACTGTGGCCCACCAGGTTTCTCCGTCCATGGGATTACAGGGAAGAATACTGGAACGGGTTGCCATCTCCTTCTCCAGGGGACCTTCTCTATCCCGGGATGGAACTCCAGTCTCCTGAATTGTAGGCAGATTGGATTCTTTCTGGCTGAGCCACCAGGGAAGCCCTCAGTGTATTTTCTGCTTGTGCTAAGGATTGTTTGCATAGCAAAGTGGAAATCATTATCTCTTGTCTATATGGGAAATATCTGATTAAATTGACCTTTTTTATTGCCTTTGAGTACAGGTAGAATAATTAGTATGGTATAATTTCATGATTTTGTTTTATGATGAAGTATATTACAGAAACTATGACACCATAAATATTTTTGTATGCATCTCTAAAAAATATTTTTTCCTTCAGAGTAAAATAACATCAGCACAGTTCAATTTTAATATTTCTTTAATATTAAATGCTCAGTGCATATTTAGATTTCTTTAGTGATTCCCTAAATGCTCTTTCGGAGAAGGCAATGGGACCCCACTCCAGTACTCTTGCCTGGAAAATCCCATGGACAGAGGAGCCTGGTAGGCTGCGGTCCATGGGGTCGCTAGGAGTTGGACATGACTGAGCGACTTCACTTTTACTTTTCACTTTCATGTATTGGAGAAGGAAATGGCAGCCCACTCCAGTGTTCTTGCCTGGAGAATCCCAGGGGCAGCGGAGCCTGGTGGGCTGCTATCTATGGGGTCCCACACGACTGAAGCGACTTAGCAGCAGCAGCAGCAAATGCTCTTTACCACCTGTGGCCAAACCAGAATTCAATCTAGGACCATGTGTTGCATCTGATTGTTACAATCAGTGTCTTTTGATCTAGAACAGTTCCTTTTTCCATTACAAAAATTTCTCAGCAGGCCAGTTGTTTTCTAGACTTCCTTGAGGTGCTCTTTAGCTGATTTCTCTATCTCCTTTATTTCTTACACTAAAAATTGGATATAAAGGCTTGCTTAGATTGAAATCAGACATTTTTGATAAGATTATAGCACAGGCAATGTTAGGTACTCTGAGTTGCATCACATTAATTAGGATATTGTCCCATCACTAGTGATGCTAAGATTGCACACTAGATTAAGTGAAAAGTGAAGTTGCTCAGTCGTGTCCGACTCTGCGACCCCACGGACTGTTGCCTATCAGGCTCCTCCGTCCATGGGATTTTCCGGGCAAGAATACTGGAGTGGGTTGCCATTTCCTTCTCCAGGAGATTTTCCCGACTCAGGGATTGAACCTGGGTCTCCCGCACTGTAGGCAGACACTTTACCATCTGAGCCACCAGGGAAGTCCACACTAGATTAAGGTGATTGCCTAATATCAGGGATTTAGGGCAAGCTTTCCCTCTATTTAAATCCTTCTTGCCATCCAAAATCCCCCTCGCACCCTGAAGCCTCACATCTCTTTCATAGGCATCAAGTTATTTAATTCCATAGTCAGATATAAAACCAAGTAAATGACTGACTTTAGAGCCTTTAAATCCTTTAAGAATTCAAGGAAGGGGAGGACAAATAGCACTGTACGGGAAATGCTGCTGGGGAAACCAAAGAAAACATGATCGGCTTTACAGCTGACCTTGGCCTAAGCCCTGTCAAGCATGGGAGACACATTTCAGGAAGAGATTTGCCTTTCTCCTGGAGAAGACATTGATGGTGTGTCACACATATACATGAGAGGAAGTGTTCTAGCCTGTCTGTTTTTCAGGCTGGTTGAGATGAAACAAATTAACCTGCAGCGATGCCCCACCTCCACTGTTCCTGTCCCAGCCGCGCGCGCGCACACACACGCACACAACTCCCTTCTTTGGCTGTTCCCCATCCCTGCCGTGTACAAAAGCACACACATTTCTGACTCCCTTGTGTTTTCTTTTCCTTCTTCCATGTAAAGCCTGTTTCAACTCTGGGATCATAGTGCCTTATTCACAGGTAGGGATTAGTGCTTCCTTTCCCCCATTTTTGAATTTTAATGGGAGACGGTGGTACACACTAGAATTTCCTCATTAGTAGATGCGAACACTTTATCTGTGGCAACCCATTAAGTTACCAGACTGTCCTCTTAACTTCATTGGTGATCACCCGACATGCATTGCTCAGCATCTGGATTGTACCCCTGAGATGGAGAAACATCCTCTGATGAGTTTCTGAAAATAAAGTCATTGATCTCAATAGAGATGCTGTAGATTTGGTCACTTTTGAGGCACAGAAGGGCTACTAATTATTCTCAAGTAAATGCCTCCAATACACACTGACAAGTTGTATTGGAGATTGGCAACCTTTCAGAGCTGTCTGCCAGGACTCCATTTATTCACTCTCTCGGGAGTGAGCAGCTGCTTCAGTGAGAGGAGGCCTGGCTGTTCTTATTAGCAACAGTGGGATTGGGTCCTGTGGGTTCAAGAGAGGGCGGCCAACAGGACCTGTGGGCCCCTTTACTGAAGCTCTGTCTGCACTTCCCAACCACTATGCTTTTGGTTAACCTTGCCGGTGGATCCCATCCTCCCAGATGTGAATTAACTGAAATAAATTCACACTCGGTGATTTATTTCTTCCCTAAATACTTCTTGAGAGCCCACACTGTGGCAGATGCTCCACATATCATGGTAAACACGGCTGCCACGTCCTTATCAAACTTAGTTTAGTGGGAAAGACAGACAGTATACAGAGAAATAAATCCAAAATTATAAGGCATAAATGCTATGAAAGAAATACACAGTGACTGAAAATACAGTAGGCTGAGGCTCACTTAGACAAGGTGGTTGACTGTGTATATGATTCAAACATGCCACTAGATGCTTGGTTAAAAAGACATGGGTGAGAGATAGTCCTTGTCCCTGAAGATTTGTCAAATTATAATTTCAGTAAGAAAAGCATGTATGAAGGACAATGGAATTGAGAGGAAGGAACAGTTGATTCTGCCTGGAGTAAAGTAAGAAAGGGACATCAGAGACAGAGTGGCATCCTTGAAGGGTAACTGGGGGAAAGCTAGGTGACTGTGTAGGACTGGGGTTCTGGGGGTCTAGACAGAGGCAACAGCAAGAGGAAAGGTATTGAGATGAGTCTTTGGGAATGAGGTGGGTCACTGTGGAACCCTGACCTTGAGTGAACTTGTCTGCCAGACCCCAGTACTCTGAGGGCTGGATCAGGGTGAAGATGCTCTCTTTGAAGCCCCAGAGCAAGTCAGTAACATGGGAACAGTAAGTAATTCTTCCTATGGCTTCCGTTGTAAATGACCACAAACTCTGTGGTGGCTTAAAGCCACCCCAGTTCAGGATCTTGCAGTTCTGAGTTCACTAGGCCAAAATCTAGGTGTTAGCAGGGTTGTGTTCCTTTTTGGAGGCTCTGAAAGAGGACTGCTTTCCTTGCCTTTTCCAGATTCTAGAAGCTGCTCTGCTTCCTCAGTTCATGGCCCGTTTTGCTGATCTTCAAAGTTGGCAGCATCCTGTCTCTGGAAACTTCTTGTTGTTTCTCTCTGACCACCTCTGGGGATAGCTTCTACACTTTTAAGGGTGTCTGTGTTTTGATTGAGACCTCCTTGGAAATTCAGGATAAACCACTTTTCTCAAGATCTTCAGCTTCCATCTGCAAGGACTTCCCTGGTGGCTCAGTTGGTAAAAGAGTCTGCCTGCAATGTGGGAGACCTGGGTTCAATCCCTGGGTTGGGAAGATCCCCTGGAGAAGGGAAAGGCTACCCACTCCAGTATTCTGGCCTGGAGAATCCCATGGACTACATGGACTGTAGTCCATGGGGTCGCAAAGAGTCGGACACAACTGAGCGACTTTCACTTTTTCACTTTCCATCTGCAATGTCCTTTTGGCCGTGTAAGGAAGCATATTTCTGGGGCAGAATTTGTATGTGGGCATCTTTGCAGAGGCCTGTCAGTCATGGTAAGGGGACAACAGGGTGGAAAGAGGCATGAGTCACATGCCCTGAGGCCAGATAAGATGTTGAAGTCACCAGTTGTTAGCAGAGAGGAGGGATGTGAGTCGAGAACCAGAATAGGCTTGAACACCCCACAGAGGCCAGCGTTTGATACACGAGGGCTATAGACCACAGAGCTCACATCCTTATGGGTCCCACGTCATGAAGATATGTGAGCCCCTTGGAGGAAGATCAATCCTACAACAAACTGGAGGAGCACAGAGAGATGGAAAATCCTGCATTGTGTTTAAACCTCAAATGGCTGAGAAAAATCCATAAGTAACTAACCTTGCCTGAAATTGGCTAAATCGAGTTTTCTGCTTTCTGATGGAATATGGCCTCAAAATAGCGATTTGGCTGTGTCGTAGAACCACAGTTTTACATTTTTACAGACCTGAGAATAAAGACTGTTAAAAGTCATGGCTGATGGATAGGTTTGCTGTGCTTAGGGGTTTGGATTTAATTCTATCCAAACGTAGCTGGCTGTAGCTACCTGTCAGGGGTTTTAACCAGGAGAGAGACAGAATCAGGTTTGCTTTAGAAAATTAAATTCAGAGAGCCCTTTAGAAGAAAACCTGATGGGTGTGGATGTCAGGAAATGCCACTGGAAGATTACCTCAGTCATCCAGGTGAGAGAACTGTGTTCAAGCCTCGTGATGCTCTGTCTTATGCTTCAGAGTGGAAGAGTACCCATCATCTGGTTCCCTGTACTTCCTTTGGGTCAGGTGGCAACATCTCTGTTTTTTCAGGTGAGGTAGCTGAAGGTCTGAGATACAAAGTGAATTTCAAATGAATAAGATTCAAGAATAGAATAATTGTTTTACTAATGTCAGGGTAGAAGAAGATCTATGACCAACATAGCATATTAAAAAGCAGAGACATTACATTGCCAACAAAGGTCCGTCTAGTCAAAGCTATGGTTTTTCCAGTAGTCATGTATGGATGTGAGAGTTGGACCATAAAGAAAGCTGAGCACCAAAGAATTGCTGCTTTTGAACTGTGGTGTTGGAGAAGGCTCTTGAGAGTCCCTTGGACTGCAAGGAGATCCAACCAGTCCATTCTAAAGGAGATCAGTCCTGAATATTCATTGGAAGGACTGAAGCTGAAACTCCAATACGTTGGCCACCTGATGCAAAGTGTTGACTCATTTGAAAAGACCCTGATGCTGGGAAAGATTGAAGGCAGGAGGCAAAGGGGATGGCAGAGGATGAGATGTTTGGAAGGCATCACTGACTTGATGGACATGAGTTTGAATGAGCTCTGGGAGTGGGTGATGGACAGGTAAGCCTGGCGTGCTGCAGTCCATGGGGTCACAAAGAGTTGGACATGACTAAGCAACTGAACTGAACTGAATGTCAGGATGATATCCATCAAGGTCTACATGAAGCATGTGTATTTCTTGAAAGGTATTGATTGAATGGTATCAGCTGGCATATCCCCTGGAGTTTTTTATAATAATAAAGTACAATAGTTAACTTGTTACATTGTGCTCAGTTGTGTCTGACTCTGCCATCTTATGGACTGTAGCCCACCAGGCTCCTCTGTCCATGCAATTCTCCAGGCAAGAATACTGGAATGGGTTGCCATTTCCTACTCCAGGGGATCTTCCCGACCCAGGGATTGAACTCACATCTCTTGTGTGTCCTGCATTTCCAGGCAGATTCTTTACCACTGTGCCACCTTGAAAGCCCAAGTTGTTATATTGCCCATGTGGAAAACCATGATTATATTGCAGTTTGAGGTTCATTTCTCTTGCCTATGCAGAATTTTGACCATAATAAGTCCAGGCATATTCCTGATCAGCACCTGAATTGCATACATAGAGCCCAGTGGGAAATAAAGAGGGTGAAAGCTTTGAACTTTGGTACCCTACACCTGCTAAACAACAGATTCTATTTCCACTGTGCCTGGCACTGAGCTGGTAGGCTAATAGAATGAGTGGGGGATGTGGTTGTCACTAAGTTTTAAAGCATCCCACTGGTTGCACTTGAATTTGCCAAAGAATTGCTGTGTTGCAAATGGCAGTTGATGCTCTGGTCGCAGCAGTTTTCCAGAGGCAGAGATGGGAAGGCAAAACCAGCGTGGCCCTGGAAAGGAGTCTGGAGGGGTGGCAGTAGCCAGGGAGACACACCCAGGATGGGTCTTGGAGTGGGCGGGTGGTGAGCCGACAAATGCTGACACTTATATCTATTTCTCTGTCATTTCCCAGAGCTAAGCATATAGTTCGAGTCCCATAAATATTTTTAATTGGATTGCATTTCCCGAGAACTTTGTGAACTTTTTCTTTTTACTTCCATGCTTTCAATATTTTAAGTGCTGCTGTTTTGATAGTCTGTAGCTATGGTCAGTTTAATGATTTAGAAGTAATTTTGCCCATACTTTTCCATAAACTGCACTTTTACCACTTGCTTTTTAGGACGGGATAGTATCCTACCCCCATCCACCCGCCCCCCCCACCCCCGCCTTTAAATTGTAAATACACTGCATTAATGACATATACATTTGAAAAAGGAAAAATTCATCCTGAATCGCAGGACCTTAAAGTTAAGAACGGTTTTATGTGTGGAACTGAGGAAAGCCAAACTCATAAAAACAGCATAACATGATGGTTATCAGGGCCTGGGAACACAAGACAGATGTTGTTTAAGGGTATGAACTTGCAACCAGTATTAAAGAAGTTTTAGAGAGCTAAGTGTAGTGAATATGAAAAACAGTATAGTGATTATGAAAAACAGTATCATTGTATGGTCATCAAACTTGCTAAGAGACTAGAACTTAATTATTCTTTTTATCCTAAAAAGAAAGGATAATTACATAATGTGGTAGTGGTGCTAAGTAATTGCTATAGTGGCAACTGTATTATAATACAGAAATGTAGAAATTTACATGTTAAATATGTTAATAACTTAAATATACAAACTTGATCAAATATGTTCAATAAAAAGAAACTGACAACTAGCAAAAAAAATATTTTCTGCTCTTATACTCTTTCTTACTCTTTTCCACAGGTACACACATTTTTATGTGTCTGATCATAATGATTCTATGTACTGTTTTTTTCACTTAACATTCTCTGTTACACGTTACTGTATTTCTACACTGTTGTAATAATCACTGAAAAGAAGTACTTTTCAAGGTTTTGCCCCTACCTCTGAATTCTCTTTTGTTTTTGTTTTGTTTGCATCTGTACAAAATCTGCAGGGGATGGGTTTTGCTCTGCCTGTTGGGTTGATGCTGCTTAGCTTAGAGACAACTTTTAGCTTTGCATTTCGATCAGGCCTCTTTCAAAGTGCTGTCTCACTGTGGGTGAGTGTCAAAGGCATCCATTCCACTTACTGGATTGGAGAGCTGTCCTAAGGCTTTGTAGAAATGCTGGTTTCCAGTTCTTTCCTGTTGGGGAAGTGCCAGAGAACACAGCTTGTACTGTGATAGGCCTGCCCAGACTGCAGCTGGCCTGCCACGTGGGGCTGGAAGATTGTGAATTCAGTCCTTTGCCTCCGTCCTTTTGATTACCGCAGCCAGGGCTTCTCCCCGAGAATTATCAGGGAATTCTGGTGGGGAAGTGGGCAAGACAAGAGTCAGAAAAAAGGCTGTCTGAGGGGTGTGGGGTGAAGGGGAGTGCCTATCGAGTTGGACCAGAGTGTTGGTTGTGACCTAAGCAGAAGAGATAATGGGGTGAAGCTATGCACATGACAATTCTTCAGATTTCTAGAAAAGATTCAAAAGTTTCTTTATAAAGATACTTTTCTGTTTATCTCATAGATTCCTTTTTGGATCTGATAAAAGCTATGTATTCCCCCCGCTACCCTGACAAATAAATACAGATCATCTTGAATACACACCTATGTATTTGATTCCTCACAAGCTGTCCACATAGCATCCTTAGGGTAGAGAATCTTATTCTGTTGCAAAATGTTAAACATAGAATGAATAAACAATAAGATCCTACTGTATAGCACAGGGAACTACATTAACTATCCTGCTGTAAACCCTCGTGGAAAAGAATATGAGGACTTCCCTGGTTGTCCAGTGGTTAAGAATATGCCTGACAATGCAGAGGACATGGGTTTGATCCCTGGTCCAGAAAGATCCCACATGCCATGGGGTAACTAAGCCTGTTCACCTCAACTACTGAGCCTGGGTGCCCTAGAGCCCTGTGCTCCATAATAAGAGAAGCTACCGCCATGAGAAGCCTGAGCACCACAACTAGGGAGTAGTCCCTGCTCGCCTCAACTAGAGAAAGCCTGCCCTCAGCATTGAAGACCCAGCATAGCCAACAAAGAAATAAATAAAATTTATTAAAAAAAATTTATTTAAATTTTAAAAGATGAAACAGAAAAGGTATGCATTATATATGTATAACAATCACTTTGCTGTATGGCAGAAACTGATATAACATTGTAAATCAACTATCCTTCAATTTAAAAAGTAAACGTAAAAAATCTAAGTCTGTTAGGAAGATTTGGTGGGAAGGAGATAGTTGTACTAGTATTTCCTTTCACTTGCCCTCTGATTTTCTATTTTCTTCTTGAGAGGAATTTTGTGTTTTGTTAAGAATTTGCAGCCTTACTTAAATAAATGCTGGTGGGGTTGGATCATAGTGACAGCCTCGGAAAGCGAGGCATCAGTGAGAAAGAGGGTCTTGGGAAAACAGCACAAATAGCTGACTTGGGGCCAGGAGTGGTATGATGAGGATTATAGGGGAATGAGCCAAAAGAGAAAGGAGAGAGAAATAGCTTGACGTTTGTACTTTCATGAATCTTAAAGCTGGTTTTCAGTTACTTGTCTAGTGTTCTTTGTGTACAAAATGCTACCTCCTCTGATGGTTATGATCCTCAGCAAATTACCAAGTTCAGGCTATGTGCTAAGTGCTTGAACATGTCTTCATTTGGTTAAGACCCTGTGCTCCATGTTCTGACTTCCTGGGCTCAGATCCAGATTCCTAGGTGAGGTATCTCATCTCTCTAAGCTTCAATTTTCTCATCTGCAAAATGGGATGATAATTCTTAAGTGTGAGGACTAAAGAAGATAATGTTTATGAAACACACTGCACAATGCCTGGCATACATGGTGTTTAAGAACTGTAGAAATTATTATAACCGTTATAATTTTCATTAAGATTCCAAGATAAGTTTTGCCCCTTCAGGTCCAAGGGCCATGTAGCTAAATAACTCCACGTATGTGAGTGGAAATGGACATTTCAGATCTCTAAATGGAGTTGGAAATGGACTTGACCATTAAAGTGGTGTCTTCAGATATTATCAAAGACAATCATCTATCTATACTACCCTTGTCTTTTTGATGGTTCCTATGAATTTGCTAACATTTATGAAATTTAAATTTGAGAATAAGTGCATTCAGGTTTAAGTTTCACTAGTGTTATATAGCTAAAGTTACTGGTTTTCCAAGAGAAGAAATAGTGACCAAAGCCTCCATTTCATACAGGATGTTGCAGTATGTTGTGGAACTATCTAGCAAGAAGGTATGTTCCAGCATCATCCTGAGAAGCAGGCAAACATTCATTATCCAATGACAATGATAGCTTAAGGAAATTCACCAGTGCATGTGTGTGTGACTAGTTTAATTCATTAACTCAGTCTCTGCAGAAACGTATGCATATACAAAATTGAGGCAGGCTTAATCTACCAAAGAGTGAGTTTTGGTGTTGCATTTCATTTTTTCTTAATACTCATGTATTTATTTATTTGGCTAAGCCTGGTCTTAGTTGTACTCTGTGGAATTTTTGATCTTTAGTTGTGGCATGCAAACTCTTAGTTTTGGCATGTGGGATCTAGTTCCTTGACCAGGAATTGAACCTAGGGCCCCCTGCATTGGGAGTGTGGTCTTAGCCACTGGACCACCAGGGAAGCCCTGTGTTTCCTTCTAAAAGATATGTTTTCTCTGTGATCTCTCACAACCTCTGCACTCACCATCATGACAGCCATCACACTGTCCTCGCTTGTTTCATTGTCTTCTCTGCTAGAGCGTAAACACAGCCAGCAGGGACTGGCTCTTTCTTGTTCACTGTTTGATTTCCACTCATCCGTTGCACAGTGCTGAGCACTTCGTACTCAGTGAATACTTACGGAAAGAAAAATAGCCCCACACCGATGTGCTGTTGAACAGTTAACATAATGGTTAACAGCTCGGACTTTGCAATCAAAATGGCAGCAATTTATGTCCCACATCTGCCTCCTGTGAGCTGTGACTACCTTGGACAAAGTATTTAACTTTCCTGAGCTTCATTTACTCATCTGGAAAATGGCAATAAAATGATGTATTTAAAATGCTCCGAATCAAATATGGCACATGATAGATACTGTATAAATTGGAGCTGTGATAGTAATTCTGATGATAATGATGATTCATCTAAATGCTTATTGTTGTACCTTGGAAGTGTTTGGAGGGAGGAAAAGGAAGTTGACATAAATGGGTTAGATGATAGAAAACTCCAAAGACTATAAAAAAAGTCTTAAAATACTGAAGACTGATTGAATTATTCCACAGGAATAGAAGTACCTGAGGGAACATTTAATAGGCTTAAAGAAAATATTACTCTTGTGAATTATATGTTGCCCCCAGGTCTGAAAGTGTTAACTGAATGTTACCAAGGAACTGCCTGATTTTATACAAGGTCTAGTCATCCTAATCACGTGGCAGCGGCTCATTTGTATGCTTCAGGGAAGACTCCGCTCCTTAATTCATTACACCTTTTGGTCAGGAAGCCATTTTTCATGTGTAGTGGATGTGTCACTGAATTTTGATAGACAGCACTTGAGTCCCCATAGAAATTTCTTTTCAGCTACAAGGGTTTGCATTTCAGTGTTCGACATATAATGGCTCCTTCCCTTGTGTTTCATTCACGAGGGCCCTTTCTGTTTGGTGGAGAAGACACATTGCCTGTAGTTCATTGTGCTTTGATGCTTTGTTCCTTCATCCAGAATGTTTTGAGTGCACATGAGTTGCCAGGCTCTCAGTACCTGCCCTCATGGACTTTAACCTTAAAGCGTGAAGTGACTTCAATGGGCTCCTGGTTCTACCTAGGTATGTTATAGGTTGGTAAATGATAGCACAGAGAATGGGAAGGGATTTGTGTGAGCTCAGGGTGCTTTGTAGAGATAGAGCTGGGGTTGACCTAGATCTCTCATGTACTGTCCAATCAGTGCACCTTCTGATAATGCCAGCATTGAAGAAATGGTCCATTAGTTCCCACTACACTCAGTTGTTTCAGGTAGGAAATGCTACACTGTACTGATCAGAGGGTAAACCAGTTATATGTTTCTAGCAGCACACATATCTGATGACTCGGGTGGGCCCTGTTATACTGCTGGGCATGGGATTGACTCAAGCTGGTTAGTATCAATGTGCATAAAATTGTAGGAAGAACTTAGAAAACAATTTGGTTGAATTAGTTGGCATTTCTCTAGGCTACTTTCCAAGTCAGAATTTAAACAAGAAATTTGGGTTGATGAAGCCATGTATATGAAAATACAATTTATATACAAGTGCATGATAAGAGTATAATATATATACAATGTCCTCAGAAAGTCACCAAGCAGAACTCTGGTGATTACCTGGTTTATTCCTTCATTTATTGCTTCTTTCAAAAAATATTTATGGAACACCTACCATGAACTAGACATTGAACATTACTGAGGATTCAGAGATGAATAAGGCCTTTGTTATAAAGGAAATTAGGATCCAGATTTCAGGATAAGCTTGGGTTGCTTTATGATGTACCAAGGAAAGATTTTTGGTGAGCCTATAAAGACCTGAAATGAATGTCCTTCTTTATCTCAGGGAAACTCATTTCCACTTGCTCGTGAGACAGAACTTGTGCCTTTAAGGGTCAATGAATCCTATGGAACCATTAGGGTGGGTCGTGATCGTGAATAAAGGAAATTACATTTTCTCTTATAATTTATAAAATTTTCTCCTATAATATAATAGATTTTCTCCTACTCAGGAACCATTGCTCTTCAAGGAATGTGTGGCTTGGCTAGGGACAGACCATTATCTGGCTTCCCATGGGTTTGGTGAAGATTGATTATTTGTGTTTCTGCCAGATCATCCTATACCACCACCTGTCTACTTGGACCTCTGCCTACTGCTATGTTCATCTAAGGCTGAACCACTCTAGGAGACCTTGCTTACCACTGAATACTCCCCATGGTTCAGACCTTAACCTCTGCTTGTTGTTTGTGTCCAGGATCTCAGAATGTTTCACCCTCTTAGCAGGATTCTTTTCTACAGTTACTGTTGAGTTCTTCCCCAGGGGTCTGTCATAGCTCAGGAAGTCGGCATAGTCTCAAGATCTGGGCTTTCTCTGGTTTGGCTTCTCTTACTGCCCAAAGTCCACACCAGGGTACCCCCACATGATTCTAGTAGCAGCTATTTCAACTACCCATGACTGCAAATATTCAGTGCTGTGTTTTTGTTAATTGACTTTCAGCTGCTGAATTTTGATTATATATCCTGCCTCATCCTCAAATATCTTTTAAGCCAGTGGAAAAAAGTCATCAAGTAGCACAGAAAGGTACAAAAAGAAACTGAAGATTACTTATCACTCAAATTCAAAGATACCTATTGTTAACATTGTGTGTATTGATGTACATATACACAATTCTATTATTACTACTTTGAAAAAGGGTTCTTGATATCTCAGTTGGTAAAGAATCTGCCTGCAATGCGGGAGACCCCAGTTCGATTCCTGGGTTGCAAAGATTCCCCTGGAGAAGGAATAGGCTACCCACTCCAGTGTTCTTGGGCTTCCCTTGTGGCTCAGCTGGTAAAGAATCCACCTGTGGGAGACCTGGGTTCGACCCCTGGGTTGGGAAGATCCCCTGGAGAAGGGAAGGGCTACCAACTCCAGTATTCTAGCCTGGAGAATTCCATGGACAATTCCGTGGGGTTGCAAAGAGTCGGACATGACTGAGTGACTTTCACTTTAACTGGATTCGATGGGTTTTTTTTTTTTTTAATCTTCACTGCCTTCAACCTTGCAACCCTTGCCCAAATCACCACCACCCATTGCCTGGGGCATATCAATAACCTCCTAGCTGGTCTATGATCTATTCTCCAGGTAACATCCATCAGGTCTTGTCATTCTTTAACTCAAACATGTCCACTGATTTGCCATCTCACTTTGAGTATATCCAACCTCCTTTTCCATGGCAGATAAGGCCCTCTTGGCTCCTGCCTTCTCTATCGGCTCATCTCTTATTCCTCTTGTTTCCTCCATTTTCACCACATTGGCCTCTTTGCTATTCCTCAAACAACCCAAGCATGATTTTGCTTCAGAGATTTCAGCATGTTCTTCCCTCTGTAAGGAATGTTCTACACATTGTACACTCACTTGACTTGCTTTTTGGACTCATTGAGATGTCTGTGTGTCATGCACTGCTGCTGCTGCTGCTGAGTCGCTTCCGTCGTGTCCGACTCTGTGCGACCCCATAGACGGCAGCCCACCAGGCTCCCTCGTCCCTGGGATTCTCCAGGCAAGAACACTGGAGTGGGTTGCCATTTCCTTCTCCAATGCATGAAAGTGAAAAGTGAAAGTGAAGTTGCTCAGTCGTGCCCGACTCCCAGCGACCCCATGGATTGCAGCCCACCAGGCTCCTCCATCCATGGGATTTTCCAGGCAAGAGTACTGGAGTGGGGTGCCATTGCCTTCTCTGGTGTCATGCACTATTGGATCTCAAATACTACCCTCTCTTGATAACTCCTATTCCCTTTCTTGCTTTATTTTTCTTCCCTGCGCTTATCTTTATGTGACATCATACCGTCTGTATATACGTTTTGTTTATTGTTTCCTCCAATAGACCTTCATAATGACATAGATATTGTTTTATCATTTATCAATAAACAGTGTTTGGCACATGGTAGGTGCTTCAATAAACATATGACTAAAACTTAAACCTATACACATAAATATGTTAATTTTATACCACATGTGCCATTTAGTAAATGACTCTTTAAGCTTTAGGAAACTCTCCTATATTGAAAAATACTGATGTAGATGATCAATTTTATGTTTGCTTATTTTATTTTATTAATTTTATTTTTTACTGGAGTGTAGTTGCTTTCCAATGTCGTTAGTTTCTGCTATACAACAAAATGAATCAGTTCTGTGTATACACATGCACTCTCCCTCTGGAGCCTGCCTCCCACCCTGCCCCCCATCCCACCCCTCTAGGTATGTTGCCTAATTGAAATCTTTTTAATAATAGTGGTCAGTCGTTATCCTCTGGGATGGTGGATGGTAAATTTGCCTGAGAAACTGGAGAAAGCTTTTGAAGCAGTGTCTTGCCATCCTACTGGAGTCTGAAAAGAAAGAGGGGACTATAAAATGTTTCGATGGGCTTTCTCATGTGTCAGAATGTAGTCTCTAAAAGGATTAGAAGCAGGTTTTGAGCAAATAAAGAAGGATGTTGTATCTTAACACGATTCCTTTGAAGGCAGAGGCATTCATTATGAGGAAAATGCTATATAGAGTGTTAGATTAAAATAGTCATATTACTTTATAATCGTACTTCTTATAAACAAGAGATAACACTGAAAGTGAGGGAACACCTGACAGCTACTCTACAGGTATATTGTCAGATTGTGCGACAGATGCCAACAGTACAAGCTGGGGAAACATGTTGATGTTATTTCACTTAATAAATCGATTTTCATTTTTTTTTACACCTTAAAATTTGTTTTGAGAGACTTTCTTGGCATATGCTACTTAGTTCCAAAAGGAATACTTCATGGATCATGCTATGTTATTTATTTCTCATTGTCAGATTTTAGAAGCTCGAAGTTCTGAGTCAACTCATAGTGTTTTTTTCTGTGTTTGAGTCTGTTTGGGGACTTGGAAGAAAGTTTCTAGCCGTAATCAAGAAAGTCTATTTTTTAATTTAATTTCTTCACAAGGAAGTCTTAGGGAACAAAATCCAGCATAAGAGGTAGTATGCTCCCAGCTTAAAGACGTTTTGCCGTAACAAAAGCTTGCACATCTGCTTAGAAGCTGTGTTGTCTTTGATGTGTTTTGTGATTTAATAGCCTTACAGACAGGCTTTTCATCAGACCCAAATAGACAGTGTTTCAATAAAATGTATACACTTTTTCAAAACCAATATTTATTTGTAAGGAATCTTATGATGTTAATATGCAGCCCTGGAGCTTGAGGAAGTAAATGTTTGCCATCAGCTTCTCTCACTCTGATTACGACCTCTGCTCACATATGGTTTTCTTCTCTTTATCCTGCTGGCTTCCATGAAGTTAAAGAGATTGATAATCTCATTTTTCAATTTATGTTACTTTGAAATGCTTGCCTGGATTAGTTCAATTTAGTAACATTTCCCAGTACGATTTTCTTTTTTAATAGTTTTTGATTTATTTTAAAAGCATTCCTGTTCACTATAGAAATAGTGGGAAAACAGAATATTATAACTAAAATGTACCTGAATCTAGATAACTTCCTTGGAAAGGAATTTAAAATTTATGAGGTTATCTTATGTTTCTGAAAAAGGGCCTAGATCTATGAGATTTTGCTTACTTACTAGAGACAGTAAATAATTCTTTTTCTATTTTGAGAGAGAGATGTGGTACTCATTTAAAAGGTTTAGAAAATGTAGCCATTTGGAGGGAAAAAAAGGATAACAGTTGCTCATGATTCCACCCCTAGAGAGAAATATTGCTAGCTTTTTCACCTATATCCTGATAGCCATTTCTTGATAGAGTTTAGAACCTTGAGTGTGTGTGTATATATTTATTTATTTTATATCTTTTTCATTCAGCATATGCTTTTTCATATAGCATATGCTATATTATCAAACTTTTCTTAAATGTAATCTTTAAAGAATGAATAGTATTTTATAGCATGGAAGTGCCATAATTAGCTATTTTTCAATAAACTTTAGGTTTAGAAAATTTATTACTGTTGCACTTGACTTCATGACAAACCTCTTATCATGTAAAAAAGAAAATTTGAAAAACTGAAATGTACAAATTATACAAATTTAGATCACTTGCAATAAACATTACTATAAATATATTTCCTTGCAGTATTATATATATTACCTTTCCCATTTTAAAGTAATTTTTAACTGTCCTTATATATGTATACCTGTATCTATATTTATATGAAGTGATGCTTGCTTATAGATTCCATATTTGAAAATCTCCCCTAATTATGGAAATTCACGATCCTAAAATCAATACTCACAGTGCTTTCATGGTTATTAATAGAGATTTACAGAGTGGCAAAATATGCGAGTCACCCAACACACATTCCCATCTGAGATTAGACAAAGTGACACTCTGCTTTCTAGTTTCAATTTTTATATAGTAAACAAGTATCCTTTTTAAAGTCTATTAAGTGCCATGTTCAAATTCCTGTGATTTTTGTTGGTGATACATATCTGTTTGAGTTTAAAAATATAGAGCATTGTATGTGTGTGTATTATATACACACCCAGCGTATTGTACATCACTCTTCCAATGTTTATTATAAGTAACATTTTTCTCTTGTTGAGTATTTTTGAGAACCTGATTAATGGCTGCCTAATATTCTAAAGAATTCTATAATATTCTATTATTTACTAAGATTTTATCAACATACATTATTATGGGACATTAGCTTGGAAAATTGTTGCTGACAGTTAATGTAATCCATCATATCAATAGGCTAAAAAGGAAAAATCGTGTAATCATATCAATAGATGTAGAAAAAGCATTTGACGAAATCCAATATCCATTCACGATTAAAAACTCAGCAAATTAGAAATAGAGGAAAAGTTCCTTAACTTAGGAAAGAACATCTAAAAAAAACCTGCAGCTAACATCATACTTAAATGGCAAGAGACTAGATGCTTCCTGCTATGATCAGGAGCAAGACACAGATGTCCCTACTTACCATTCCTTTTCCGTATCATCCTGGGAGGCTTAGGTAATTCACTAAGATGAAAGAAGGACATCTATATGCCAAAACAATCAATCACTAGACTCGGGCCTTACAAGTTCCAAAGAAAGTAAATCAAAATGAATGGTCAACTTGGATGGAAAATGCAGAGCTATAAAACTCCTTGAAGATAAGATAGGAGAAAATCTAGGTGACCTTGTGTCTGATGATATTTTACATACATATACAAATAGAAATACATTGAAGAAAAAATTGGAAAGTTGGACTTCATTAAAATTAAGAACTTCTGCACTGCTAAAGGCACAAGAGAATGATAAGACAAGGCACAGATTGAGAGAAAATCTTTGTTAAGCACATATCTGTTTAAAAAAAATGATATTGAAAATACACAAATATCTTAAAATTTAATAATGAGAAAACAACATAGTTAAAAAGTAGGCAAAACATCTGCCAAGACACCTCACCAAAGAAGAAATACACATGACAAGTAAGCATATGAAAAGATGCCCAGCATTATGTGTCATCAGGGGATTGTAAGTTCAAATAATACTGACATACTACTCCATAAAAAATCCTAAAACACTTGATAACACCAGATGCTAGTGAAAATGTGGAGCAATAGGAACTCTGATTCATTGCTGGTGAGAATGCAAAATGGTACAGTCACTTTGACAGTTTGGTGATTTCTTAATGAAACTATGCATACTCCTGCCTTAAGATCCATTAATCACACTCTTCAATATTTACCCAAATGAATTGAAAATTAGTATCCACATGAAAACCTGCATGTGGATGTTTATAACAACTTTATTCATAGTTGCTGCAACTCAGAAGCAACCAAAATGTCCTTTAGTAGGTTAATGGATAAATTGTGGCACATCCATAAAACAATATTATTCAGTGCTAAAAAATGAAATTCTATGCTATAAAAGGACACAGAGAAACTTGATTGAATATTGCTAAGTGAAAGAAGCCAATCTGAGAAGTCTACATATAGTATAATTTCAACTGTATGACATTCTGAAAATAGGCAAAACTATGGAGACAATAAAAAGATCAGTGCTTGCCAGGGATTGAGGAAAGGGAGGGATTAATAAGTGGAGCACAGTGTGTGTTTAGAGCAGAGAAACTTTCTGTATGGCTCTATAATGGTGACTACATGTCCTTATACATTTGTCAAAACCTATAGAATGTAAAACACAGAGTGAACTCTAATGCAGTCTATGGATTTTAGTTAATAATGATGTATTAATATTGGCTCATCAGTTGTAACAAATGTAGCTTGCTAATGTAAGATGTTAATAATAGGTAATTGTGTGTGTGTGGTCAGGGGTGTTAAGAGGGTACATGGGAACTCTCTGGACATTCCACTCAACTTTTCAGTGAACTGTAATAAGCTCTAAAATACAGAGACTGTTAATTATGAAAACATATCAGGCAGCCCTGTCATTCTGAAGTTCTGCTTTTGTTATTCATACTGCCAGTGGCACATCACTTACATAGGGAATAGCTTTATCCTGTATTTTAATACATAGATGTTTATAAATGTCTCAGCAAGCAAGTTGTATGTGCATTTCACTAAAATATGCAAAGGTCACTTTTCAAGTTCTCTTCAAGTGTTTCAGGTGGTGTGTTAATACAACTGGGGTTGAAATTCCTCCCTGCCTTTTTTCTAGCCTTTGATGAAGCAGAAGAGGTGATCTCAGGCTTTTCAGAGGGCAGGTAATCAAAGGCACACTTGGCTAAGGGACTTTGAGCTTTCTAAAGGGCAGAAGCTCTGTAAGATGCAGCCTGTGAGCTTTAATCAAACAGCCTCCAGTACATGTGCTGTTTCTTATTCTCCGGGGCTGAGTGGGTTTTGGTGTTGAAATTACTTTGGCACCAGGACCAGCTGGGGAATTGATATGTGGGGCTTTGTCTGTTGGCTTATAATAGAGGAACAAGAGGGATCATAAAGAGAGTTTTTCGTGGGTTAGTTTTGTTCTGGGTCACCTCGAGTCCCAGAAGAATTCCATCTGCTTGAAGATGTGAATGACAGGTTCTTTCTTTTTTTTTTTTTTTTCCCATGTGCCTACCTCTCTCAGACAAGGGGTGGTGGAATAAAAGCTCCCTGATTTTGGTACCCCTCTGTGTTCTGAAATTGTGTTTTTAACAAATAAGCCAGGAGGAGTAATGAAAAACCCTTGGTGATGTCAAGGTGTTACAGAAAGGCAAGGTTTATTATTTTTCTTCATCACCCCTCAAAGGCAAAGTGAAGGAAGCAGTGCCAAGGTTAACGGCATGCTGCCATTAAACAAAATTGCTCCTGATTTTGGGTATAGGTTTTATCTGTATTTGTCCTTATTTTTGAGATATGCAAGGCATGTGGACAAGCTAATTAATAGATACACTGTTATAAGAGATAACCTACCAACAGGAAATAAAGATAAATGCCTTCAAGTATCTTTAATCAAGGATACAGGCAGGGTGAGCCCAAGTTTCAGTTCAATTTAGCACACCTATATTGAGCACCTACTAGGTATTCACTTTTGGAGTTGATGACTTTTGCTACCTGACCTGACCCTGGTGACCATTTTGCCTTGAAATTGAGTTGCTCTATTCATAGTCTTCATTAAGCACCCAGAATGTTCCTAGGCCAAATGGTGATGATAGCTTGATTCATGTCTCTCCTGCTACTGAGTTCCTATATCAACCTTTTGGCTGCTCTCTTTTGGTCTGGTAACTGGGCCTTCCCTCCCCTGGCTGTTCCAGATTCAAAACCCCTCCCTGGGATGGGGAGGCTCTAGTAGCCCTTCCTTCTCACCTTGCATGAGCCTTTGTTACTACTATGCTTCATTTTTATATTTCTCAGAGCAGACTCTACCTTCTTAAACTGACAACTGACTAATTTGAGGAATTAATGTGTGGCAATCCTGTTTTGGTTAATTTATTCATTTTTTTTGGGGCTGTGGTGGGTCTTTGTTGCTGCTCGTGGGCTTTCTCTAGTTGCGGTGAGCAGGGGCTACTCTTGATTAGGCTGTGTGGCCTTCTCATTGTGGTGGCTTCTCTTGTTGTGGAGCACAGGTTCTCGGTGTGGGGGCTTCAGCAGTTGCAGCTCATGGACTCTAGGGCGTGGGTTCAGAAGTTGTGGTGCTTGGGCTTAGTTGCTCCACAGCATGTGGAATCTTCCCAGACCAGGGATTGAACACATGTCCCCTGCATTGGCAGGCGGATTCTTAACCATTGAGCCACAGAGAAGTTCATGACAATCTTTTAATAGTAGAATCCTGTGGAGAGAGAATGGCAACCCATGTCTTCTGCCATTGTTGTCTGAATTCATTTCACCAGTGATTTTATGGAGAAAGGATTCATTTTGGGTTTTTTGCTTTTTTTGTTTTCTATTTCATTCCTTTCTCCCCTTTTTGAACCAAATGGATAATTCTGATACTTGGCATTTAGACGAGGATGAAGGAGGAAATGATCACCATCATAATAGACTCTGAAGGAGAGGTTTTGCGCGAGGGGTTTTCTTTTCTTCATTTTACAATTCTGCTTACATTTTGAGTCTTGCTTCCAGATTCATTGTCCACAGATCAGTTTAGCCAAGTGATGTTTTAGTGGTGGAGAGGGTGACTTTGCCAGCAGATGGTATACTTGGCTAATTCCAATAAATGTGACATGTCCAATCACATGGTTAAAAGAAGACAACAGAAAATATAAAATTTGAGGCCAAAAGGCATCCTTAAGAGGCATTGTTTTTTCCTCAAAGTTATATTTTGAAGTCCTAATCCCCAACATGATGGTATTTGTGTATGGAGACTTTATGAGATAATTAGGTCATAAGCCTTCAGCCCTAATCCTGTGGGACTGGTGTCCTTATAAAAAAGGAGGAGGAAACATGAGAGAGTGTTATGCATGTGAATAGAGGAAAGGTGAGGACGCAGTGACAATGCATCTATCTTTAAGCCAAGAAGGGAGCCCTCACCAAAAATTGAATTTGTGGACTCGTGAATCATGCACTTTTGGCCTCCAGAACTGTTAGAAAAGAAATTTCTGTTCTTTACGCCACCCAGTCTGTGGTATTTTGTTATGGTGGTTTCTGTAGGTGGTTGATGGGGGCCTGTCAAAGTTAACCAGCCAGTGGCCTGGGAACGAAAGCTTAATGTAGGGGATAAGAGATACCAACTCTCATCCCATGCTTTAGTGTATGGTAGAGCAGCAAAGAAAATAGAAAGCTTCATCAAAAGGTTTATAGTAATTGGAGTATAATGGCTGTACAATGTTCTATTAGTTTCTGTTGTACAATGAAGTGAATCAGCCATATGAATACATATATCTCCTCCCTCTTGGACATGCCCCCCACCCCCTAGGTCAACACAGAGCACCAAGCTGAGTTCCCTGTGCTATACAGTAGGTTCCCACTAGCTAACTGTTTTACATGCGATAGTACACATACATCAATTCCTATCTCTCAATTCATCGTGCGTGTCCCCCCTCCCCCCATGTCCACAAATCCATTCCCTACATCTGCATCTCTATTCCTGCTTGCAAATAGATTCATCTGTACCATTTTTCTAAATCCCATATACATGTGTTAATATATGATATTTGTTTTTCTCTTTATGACTTCACCCTGTATGACAGATGCCAGATCCATCCAAATCTCTACAAATGACCCTATATCGTTCCTTTTTATGGTTGAGTAGCATTCCATTGTATATTAAAAGACATATTTTTTATCAACTCATATAAATTGAGCACATAATATGGATGGGATATATGTATGTTTTTCAAGAAATTGATTTTAGCTATGCAACCTTTTGGCAACAACTTCCTCAGAACCTCAATGTATAAAATAGATATACATGAAGCAGCTCTGATTAAATTTGAGGTGGGCCGCCTGAGCAGCTATGACTTTTGAGACCCCTTTGAAGAGCACTAAAGCTGTTGAAGAACTCACCCTTGCCTACTTAAAGTATCTTCCTGTTTATAAGATTTGATTCTTTGAGGAAAGATGGACTTCTTATACTGAAACATGATGCAAGGGTACTATGCTATTTCCAGGGTGTTGCTCGGAGATACGTAAAATCATTTAAAAAAAAAAAACAAAGAAAGGAGAGATGTTGAAGATCCTTGAAACACAAGGCTTGAAGATTTACTCAGGTCATATAACGTTTCATGGAATCAGAACCAAAGAGCCATGGCTTCCTTCAAAAAGGTCTCTTTCCCCCCATCCTGCTTTGAAGTAGAATTTTTGACTGCTTTCAAAGAAAGCCTCCATGAACAATATCAAACAGTTCGGTTAAAGAGATGACCTCTCCTGGCAAGCAGGTAGGTGAGGCTGAGAGATAGTTGAAAATATCAATAGAATAGGACAGATGAAATCTCTTTTATACGTGATATAATAATAAAAATAGTATTACATGAGTTCTCATGGTTGTCATTTAATTTGTGTTTTCTCCTTTTCTTCCCCCTGAATTTTGAGTATGAACCAGGACTCTTTAGCCACTCCCGATACTCTCAATCCTATTTGGAAGGACTGTGGTTTGATTTCTGCCTATATCACATTGTATTAATTCACTTTCCAGTTTAGTTTTCCTGGCTGAATTTGAAGAGGTGCTAAGGAAGGAAGTTAAAATACTAATACAACTCACTGTGACATCACACCCCTCAAACACAATGTTAGAGCTAGCCTTGTGTGGTGAGCGGTCACTGACTCACACAAGAATTTCAGAGTAGACTGTTGGTCCCTTCCATTCCCTGGCCCATCTAGGGTTCTACTCCTGGTCCTGATTTTGGTTGGAGATGAGAGAAGTTTCAGAAAATTTCTCACAAATTATATTGTTTCCACTCTTAAAAAGGATGTATTTGGCCCTCAGATGGCTTTTTGGTAATCTGGTCTTCTACGAAATACAAATGCCACCAGGTGAGAAATAGCAGAATTCATTATTCGTTTTTGTCTTGAGGAAATAATAGCCAGATCAAAAGCCAGTGTAACGGGGGTTCAGAATTGGTACCTGGGTAGAAAAGTGGAGCCCTGATAGGGGAGGTGCAGGTACAGCTCTGTTTCCACCTGTGTTATTGGAAAGCATTGAATTAGGGATGGAGGTGAATTCCTGAGTACTGGTTACAATCATATAGAGGTACAAGTTTATCTTGAATGAATCCCTTTGCTAAATTTTTGAGTGATTGTTTAGAAACTTTTTCCTTGCAATGTCCAAGGTTTAGGACTGGTTTGAACTACACTTGAAGATGAGGAAATGATCATTTATTTCCTATTAAGAGCTAGTGATTCCACTGTGTGCTTTATATTTAGGATTTTCATTGAACCTTCTTGACCACCCTGGTAGGTAATTCATATTTTCCTTAGTAAAATGTATGTAAAATGCTGTGCTCATTTGTTCTATAAGTCTTGCTGCAGATTTCTCAATTTGAAAAAGTCTAATTCAACTTCTCATTAGTATTTTGTGTATAGAATCATTTATGTAAATGAGGTAATGTAAAATATAATTTACATTATGTAATGTAAATATAAACAGTTTGGGAAGTTACTCCTAGCACTTGGAAATTTGGGGCATTAACTAACTGCTTTAAAGAGGATCTCATTTCAGTTTAACCATGGTAGTCTTAGGTGCCGTTTGGGTCTTTTATTCCTCTATTATTATGTAACCTAGAAATAACTATGAAGGTGTTTCTCTTAGGCACTTAGATCCTCTATGGTAAGGTAGAAATAATTGTGCCCACATATTTAACTGGAAAATCAAAATATGCTTTTTTTCCTCAAATAAATTAATAAAATAATGTAATCACAGACACACACGCATGCATGTCTGCATTTTTCTTCCCAATAGGCCTATTTAGACGTATTTTCTGAATTTACACTCATTCACTGCAGAATAAAATGAACCTACAGGGAAAGGTTCCTTTTTAAAAATCACAGTTGGTGTGAACCCAGTTTCTTAATACATTGAGATGTTTCATTTGCTTTTTCTCTCTTGAATACTTAAATACAATTCCAACAGGAGCCAGAGAAATTCAATGAGTTCTTGAAAAGAATTAATGATTGTTCTGACTGGCTGCTGTTGCCTGCCTGTAATAAATTTCAACCTTAATCATTCTGAAATGAAATAAATCACCAAAGTTATAGTAAAGCCTTTTACCCAGCTTGGAAAGGAAGCTCACAAAACTACTGCAGCTCTAAAAGTCATCTCTTGTATCTCAGAGTAGATGTAGAGGAGTGCGGCAAGGAGGTGTAGTAGAAAGTACATCTTACCATTAACACTACAAGCCCTTTTCCCAAGTGTCTTTGGTTTCTTTGGTTTGGTTTCCATATCTTCAATTTTTAAAAAGTATTTACTTATTTATTTGGTTGTGCTGGCTTTTAGTTGTGGCATTCAGGACCTTTACTCGTGGGATCTAATTCCCTGAACCAGGATCAAACCTGGGGCCCCTGCACTGAAGTTTTAGCCACTGGACTTACCAGCGAAGTTCCTCCTTCTCTTTATAATAGAGTGTTGGGTTAACTGGTCTCTGTGGATGCTTATAACTCTAAAGTTCCAAGATGTGTGTGAAATAGAGATTCTTCCATGTATATGAACTTGAAAATTCTAAGACGAAGGTGAGACTGATGTATGAGTCTACTCTTCTAAATACGTTCTCTTATTCTCTCTAGGCTACTGCTGCTGCTCAGTTGCCTCAGTCCTGTCCGACTCTCTGTGACCCCATGGACTGTAGCCTGCCAGGCTCCTCTGTCCATGGGATTCTCCAGGCAAGAATACTGGAGTGAGTTGCCATGCTCTCTTCCAGGGGATCTTCCCAACCCAGGGATTGAACCCAGGTCTCTTGCATTGCAGGCGAATTCTTTACTGTCTGAGCTACCAGGGAAGCTAATGCCACCTCACGTTAGTAATTCCTTAGGAGATTAGCTGCATTATTTGGAACAGACTATTTTTTCTCTTCTAATGGACCCTCTTTCTTCTGCTTACTTGGAGGACCATATCTGGCTATCTAAGAAGTGATTTACCATTAGCATCACTGGGAGACATCACCTCACTGAAGGAGAGAAGTAAAAAAGAGAAGCAGATGAGATCGAGGAAGAGAGGTACAGAATACATAGGCTTTCCCCAGAGTTAGAGGAGAAGAGAAAAACCTGGATGCTGTTGGAGAGCCTCATAGTATTGTTTTCTGCCCAAGGTTTTGGCCATTGCTAGGGCCCAAAAGGGTTTGCCATTCTATAGGCTCCCAGCATTTTGCATCTGGCACTGGGAGCAGTCAGTAGCCTTTTATAGATTTGTGTGTCTGCAAATAAGCTTGAGTTACCTTTGAGGACAAGGGAATGACCGTTTATTTTCTCTAATCAGCTGATGATTCTATAGATATATTTTATATTGATTCTTTTCCCCAGATTCTTCCTGAGCACCCTGCTAGGTAGTTATTGTTTTCCCTAGTTTTCATAGATGAGGAGAATGATCGTACTCAGGAATTGTGCTGAATGAAATTTTCTTTCATTTGCAAACTTGTCCTCCCTTCAGTCTTTCTACTTCTAACTGTAAAGTCTTCACTTCATTTCAAAACCATTCCTACCTCTGACCTCAGATTTGGCATTTACATTCCCAGTGTTTGGCTCTACTCACCTGAAGTGTTTTGCGTTGATTCCCGACTGGCATTTCCAATTCCAGATACCTTGGGGAGGGTACCATGTTTCCAGTTCTTGCCCCCAGGAACAACACTTGACACCAGACACTAGGCTAACACCCTACCTGCATGCCTCCTCTTAGGCCCTTTGTATGTGTATCCTAGGCAAACAGTAACTACCTACCCATGCTGATGTAGCACCCTTCAAATGAAATACAGGCAAGTTTCTTGGAAAGACCCTATCATGGATTTGGCAAAGATCCCACAGCTATAGACAAGAGAGCCAGGATTCAAATCCAGGTTTATCTGACTCCTAAACTGTTATTTTTCTTCATTCTGTCATCATACTTTCTAACTGAAAATCAGTTATACTAAAAATTCCACTTGCCCATCTTACTGTGGCTTGCTTAGTCTCCAAGATCCTCTGAATATGGTCTTGCTGACTTCAGCACATATAAAAATGTAGCCAGTTCCTGCGAGTAAGTAGGACATCCTCTTGACACTTAAAACTCTGTTTGCAGAGTGTCTTATACCCAGCACAGTTACTAATTCACTGTGCTACACGACAGGGAAATGAGAGTTATGTGCTGGGCTCAGTACTGCCTGCTTTTTGCATGTGAACTCATTGCATCCCTTAGATATCTCTCTGAGGTGTATATGCTCAGTTGTGTCTGACTCTTTGCGACCCCAAGGACAGTAGCCTGCGAGGCTCCTCTGTCCATGGGATTTCCCAAGTAAGAATACTGGAGTGGGTTGCCATTTCCTCCTCCAGGGGCTCTTCCCCCGTCAGGGATGGAACCCACCTCTCCTGTGGCTCCTGCGTTGGCAGGCAGAATCTTTACCACTGAGCTCTCGAAGGTACTTACTATCATAGTAGTAGTAGTAATTTAGTCACTAAGTCGTGTCCAACTCTTGCGACCCCATGGGCTGTAGCCCGCCAGGCTCCTCTGTCCATGGGATTCTCTAGGCAAGAATACTGGAGTGGGTTGCCATTTCCTCCTCCAGGGCATCTTCCCAACCCAGGAATATACTTTATTTTATATGAAGGGAAGCTAACATGTAGAGAGGTCAAGTGTCTTGGCCAAGAACAAGATATTAGCTGCTCATCAGATTCATGGGCTCACCCACATTATCCAGGCCTTTTGCATTTAGGCAGGACCCTGCTGTTCATTGTGGTGAATGAGATGTGGCTAGAAGTAATGCCTGTCATTTCTGTAGTGAAGCAGTTGAGGACTAGTATACAACTCTTAAGCTTGCTTTTCTCCTGTCTTTGGTGACCTGGAAGGATACAGCTACAAAATGGTGGGGCCTCTGGTAGCCTGAATGTCTGAGTGACTGTGTGGAGTAGAACCTCCCCAGTGACCCATATGGCTTTTGTCCCTTCAGTGAGAAATAAGCCTATTGTGCATGAAGCCATTAAGATTTGAGGTTTAATTGGTTACCACAGTATTACCTATGCCATCTTTTCTAATACAATGGTAGATTCAAGGATTTAAAGCTGAGTGTCTCCCTCCAGAATCTGCACCTTGTTGCATTTTCAGGATCAAGTCTAAGCCTCCGTGCTTCCTAAGCACGTCTAAGCTTGCTCAGAAGAGACAATGTTTTGGCTGAAACTTGGGAACTTTAGAGCTGTGGCAAGTGCATCCCCTTTAGAGGAATAATGGCTGATCTAAAATAGCTATTAAACCTAGAGATGTTCCACTGTATTTTCTGCCTCTTCCCCATTATGAGAACTTATAGGAGAAAAGATCTGATTACCTCTCAGCATATTTTCACATTTGAGGTTAAAAAAAAGTTTGTAGTTCCAGGCATTTTGCTTTTACATTGCAAATACATTTGGACTCTTTTACATTTTTATATCTTTTAAACATTTGTTGCATTTTGGAAAAAAATTACCCTTAACAGCTTTTGAAAGCCTCTACTTAATGCACATTGTTCATTCCTTTCCACTCGGTCTGAATTAGTCTATTAATTAATTATTGGAATGGGTGTTGCTTGTCAGAAAGGAGAAAGTATATGGCAGTTAGAAGGCATCTTGGTACATTTCAAAGCTGTGTTTGGGCATTGCTCTGTCGAGTGTTCAGAACATCTCTTAATACTAACTCATTAGGAGAAAGCATTATTCCAAGTGAAACTAAGATATGTATTTGCATAATTTGCAGATCTGTGTGTGTTATTCATTCAGTTCTATGTTGGTTTAATCACAGAGTTGTTAAGCTATTTTCAGGAAGTATTTGAGAGCTGTCTTTATGATGTGTAGCTCAATTTTATTCTGAAGAAATTCAGTTACACTGACCATTAATACAATCTAAAATGGAAGTTTCCATAGTTGGTTGACAAAGCAATCTTGTTTTATTCCTCACTGGTGAATTCATAATTTGCTGGTCAGCTAAACAAATTTTCATAAATTGCCATGTGTGGGGATAGTAATAACATATGAGACCCGGTTCTTTCTCCTAAAGCATTTTCAATTTAAGGAAAACTTTTAGAATTTAGTATCTCTGGTACTATTCTTAGGAGTTGGAAGGTGATGGCCATTTAAGAATGGGAATTTTATTTGGTTATGGAAACAGAGTTATCATTTTGTCTTTCCTGGTGGAGATTTTTAGATAACTTCCTCTCCACCATACCCTTTTTGTATATTAAAATCTCCTACTGGAACTGCATGATAATTTAGGTCATCAAAAAAATCCAACTGAAATGCATTTTCTCAAGGTCCAGCTCCCAACCTAATAATATCAGAATATAAAATTTTCCTATTTAGCATCTTTTATCCTCTCACTGTGTCATCTAAACAGTCTTAAGCAAATACATCATGAATACTTATCCCCATGATTATATCGCTTTATCATCAATTAGAGTCTTAACTAATGTACCATTTCTGACTGTTTTTAGACATGCTGAAAGAAAGAGTTTAAGTTCAAGTACAGATTTAAAACTTGTTTATTCCTATGAGTATATGTTTATGACACTACAAGTTTTAGTCTAGGTCAGCTTGGATGACTAAAATCAATGAAAACTTCAGTCAGTTATTAGAACTGTTCTTCAATCCTGCTCAATCACTAACCAACTGTATGACTTGGGCAAGTATTTCTGGGTCTTGTTTTTCTCACTTGAAACATAAGAGGGTTGAAGGATATGATCCTTAGGATCACTCGAAACTCTAAAATGCTGTCATTCTCAGAAGCACTAGTAGGTAATTATGTGTTAATAATTTTACTATCTGTTTGCACAGGTGTGAAGATGTATTATATTTAATTTTAAAATTGACTTTGTTAATTGGAAACTAGGTACTAATCATTATATATGTTCTCTTTTTTTTAAAAATATCAGTTTTGTCTGTGTTGTCTTGGCTTTTGTTAAAACTTTTCCTAGAGACATTTTTTTTTTTTTTATTGTAGAATCATCTAACCAGTGATGTCATTATAAAACCAGATTTATGGAAGAAAATGCACAGATTATCTTTTAAAAGAAAAAAATGTAACCATAGTTGAAACAGACACTATTAACTGTTTCAATTTCTATTGGGTTTGCTGTAGGAGTTCAGAGCTCAGTATTTCTGTTAAACCACATCAGTTCAGTGTTCAATGCAAGAAGTAGAACAAAAACAAAGAAAAAGATGAATGAAGGGTAGTGTGTGCTTAGCCACTCAGTTGTGCCTAACTCTCTGCGACCCCATGGACTGTGTCCTGCCAGGCTCTTCTGTCCATGGGGATTCTCCAGGCAAGAATACTGGAGTGGGTTGCTGTGCCTTCCTCCAGGGGATCTTCCCAATCCAGGGATTGAACCCAGGTGTCCCGCATTGCAGGCAGATTTTTTATTACCGTCTGAAACACCAGGGAATGAAGGGTAAGGACTTGTGTAAAAATCACAGAGAAATGAACATAAAAGGAGCTAGAAGGCAATTTCTTGTTTCTGGTGTGAAGCCTGCACTAGACTCATCTTCCCCTGCCACTGCCCAGGTGTTATGCAAAATATTTGCAATGTATTTTCATGCTGCCCAAGGACACAAATGGATCTTGAGTGTTAATCTGACAGGGAACAACTCAGATGTGTCTGTTTCCTTTTTTCACTAAACTTTAAAAAGTAATGAAAACTCGGAACTTTCTATGGTAATTCTTGGGGGCTCTCAAAATCTTTTACAAATAGATGTACACAGTTTACAAAATGATATGCTTAGCTGAGGAATTGTTAGGTTTTCATGACTTAGAGTTCCCTCTAGGAAAATAGGGCTGTATTTTCTGGGGAAAAAAAAAGAATCCTCTATCAGTCTGTTGATCATCATCATTGTTATTTTTAACTCCTATATCCAGTTTTGGTTTATTAGTAAAGCCATAGTATCCCAGTATCTCTTGTTTGTTATTGAAATAATTTAAAGCAGTATTGTGATTTATAAGGCATAACAAGAAATTGCCCTTTTGGGATTCTTTTCTAGATATGACCTTAAAAACTCAGATATGACCTTAAAAAATCCACTTCATTCAGTTGTTTTTCTGGGGGTTTATCTTGTCCCTTCATCTGGGATATAACTTTCTGCCTTTTCATCCTGATTAACTTTCTGTAATGTGGTTCTGGTTTTAGTCACTATGGGATTGTGATCCTTGTTGCTTCTTCTGTCTGCCCTCTGATGGAGGAGGTAATTAATTTCTTTAACAAACATGTAATTGATTATCCATTAGTTACCAGAGTTATGTTAATACTATCCACCTTAAACTTATACAGCCTGAAATGGACCACTGTATTTTTTTATTAATATATATATTTTATTGAAATATGGTTGACTTACAATGTTTCAAGTGCACAGCAAAATGATTTAGTTATATATATACACATATTATTTTTAGATCATTTTACATTATAGGTTATTGTAAGATTGACAATAGTTCCCTGTGTTATACAGTAAACCTTTGTTGCTTGTTGCATGTCTATTTTTTAATTGGAAGTCTAGCATTCTATTCATATTAAGTCAAACAAGTGGAATCAAAATGTCATAAATTTTTTAGTTAGGCAAAAATTCATAAGTTTTCTAAATGTATATATTATAAATGCTCTTTATACATATGTATACAAAAGCTTCTCTACTATGCTTGATAAAGGCTTGAGAAAGAACATCAAAGAAAAAAGAGATAGAGAAATTGGAAAACATAAACTAAATGAAATGGGAGCACTGAATATGAAATATAAAAGGTGAAACAAAATAGATAAAAGTAAAAGATCATCCTGTAGTTCAGTTCTTTTTAAACATGGCTGCTCATTAGAAACATATTCAGAGCTTTGGAGGAAAAAAAGCAATACCTGGGCATTTGTATTTTTAAAAAAATACCAAGATAATTCTGATATGCATCTGGATTTTAAAAAGGGATTACAGGTTTTTCTATTAAATGGTAGTTTTGTGGCTATAGAATTCTATTGTTGATGTAGAATTCTATTCTTTTTCTGTTGACCAATCATGATACGATGGTATTGAGTGATAGTTACATAATCACAATAGTAAAAGATGTATATTAGTTTTCACAATCAGTAACCAGACAAAAAAATGAAAGATAATTACAATTGCAAGCCACAATGTAAACATAATTAACCTAATAACATAAAATAATTACAATTTGTGGGCTCAAGCAGAGTGATGTGGTAAGTGGTAGTTAATACATGCACATGTTTTCATCTGCCCAGCCAGTCTATGCCTTTTGGTTGGTGCATTTAATCCATTTACAGTTAAATTAATTATTGATATATATGATCCTATTACCATTTTCTTAATTGTCTTGGGTAGATTTTTTTGTAGATCTTTTTTTTCTCTTGTGTTTTCTGCCTAAGAAGTTCCTTTATCATTTGTTGTAAAGCTGGTTTGATGTTGCTGAATTCTCTTTAATTTTGCTTGTCTGGAAAGCTTTTGATTTCTTCATCAAATCTGAATGAGAGTTTTGCTGGGTAGAGTATTCTTAGTTGTTCGTTCTTCCCTTTCATCATTTTAAATGTATTGTGCCATTCCCTTCTGGCTTGTAGAGTTTCTGTTGAGAAATCAGCTGATAACCTGATGGGAGTTCCCTTGAATGTTTTCTGTGGTCTTTGCCTTGTTGCTTTTAATATTTTAATTTTTGTCAGTTTGATTACTATGTATCTTGGTGTGTTCCTCCTTGGGTTTATTATGCCTAGGACTCTCTGTGCTTCCTGGACCTTGTTGACTATTTCCTTCCCCATGATAGGGATGTTTTCAGCTATTACCTCTTCAAATATTTTCTCAGGTCCTTTCTCTCTTTCTACTACTTCTGGGACTTCTATAATGCAAATCTTGGTGGGTTTAATGTTGTCTCACAGGTCTCTTACGCTGTCTTCATTTTTCAAAAATTTTAAATAGTTTTTTCTGTATTCTGTTCTGAGGCAGTGATTTACACCATTCTGTCCTCCAGGTAATTTATCCTTTCTTCTGCCTCAATTATTCTGCTATTGATTCCTTCTAGTATATTATTCATCTGTTTGTTCTTTAGTTCTTCTAGATCTTTAGTAAACATTTCTTGCATCTTCTCCATTGTTGTCTCGAGATCCTGAATCATCCTCAGTAGCATTTTACTGAATTCTTTTTCTGGAAGGTTGCCTATCTCCACTTCATTCAGTTGTTTTTCTGGGGGTTTATCTTGTCCCTTCATCTGGGACATAACTTTCTGCCTTTTCATCCTGATTAACTTTCTGTAATGTGGTTCTGGTTTTAGTCACTATGGGATTGTGATCCTTGTTGCTTCTTCTGTCTGCCCTCTGATGGAGGAGGCTGAGAGGCTTATGTAAGCTTCTTGATGGGAGGGAAAATTGGGTGTTGCTCTGGTGGGCAGGCCTTGCTCAGTAAAGCTTTAATCAAGTTATCTGCTTATGGGTGGAGTGGCACTCCCTCCCTGTTTGTTGTTTTGCCTGAGGTGACCTGGCCCTGGGGTCTAAGGGGCTCTAAGGTAGGGTTAATGGCAAACTCCAAGAGGGCTTACACCAAGGGGGACCTTCAGGACTGCTGCTGCCAGTGCCCCCGTCTGTGTGGTGAGCCCCTGCAGACCCCCATCTCCACAGGAGACCCTCCAACACTAGCATGTAGTTTTGCTTCAGTCTCTTGTGGGGTCACTGCACCTTTCCTCTTGGTCTTGGTGAACACAAGAATTTGTTTGTGCCATCCAGTACTGGAGTCTGTTTCTCATACTCCTGTGGAAGTCCTATAATCAAATCCCTCTGGCCTTCAAGGTCAGATTCCCTGGGGATTCCCAGTCCCTTTGTCGGATCCCCAGGTTGGGAAGCCTGATGGTGGGGTTGAGAACATTGATAGTAGTGGGAGAACTTCTTTGGTATTATTATTCTCCAGTTGTGGGTTGCCTACACGGCGGGTATGGGATTTGATTTTATCGTGGTTGCACCTTTCCTACCATCTTGCTGTGGCTTCTACTTTATCTTTGGAAGTGGAGTATCTTTTTTTGGTGGGTTCCAGTATTCTCCTGCGGAGAAGCCAATGGCACCCCACTCCAGTACTCTTGCCTGGAAAATCCCATGGATGGAGGAGCCTGGTAGGCTGCAGTCCATGGGGTCGCTAAGAGTCGGGCACGACTGAGTGACTTCACTTTCACTTTTCACTTTCATGCATTGGAGAAGGAAATGGCAACCCACTCCAGTGTTCTTGCCTGGAGAATCCCAGGGACGGGGGAGCCTGGTGGGCTGCCGTCTATGAGGTCGCATAGAGTTGGACACGACTGAAGTGACCTAGCAGCAGCATTCTCCTGTTGGTGGTTGTTCAACAGTTAGTTAAAATTTTGGCCAATGGACCACCACATTTTAGGCTCTGCTGTGCTGTGCTTAGTCGCTACCTGGGATCATTGTTTTTTTTTCTTTGTCTTTTGAAATAGTTTTCATTTCTCTATTTCACTACAAGAGACACAAATGGGCCTTCTCCATCTACCTCCAACCCTGACAATAGATCAAAGAAGTATGTCATCCATAGATCTTAAGTATGTAGCTTTAGCTGAGATCCCAGCTGTTCCTTATATCATCAGTACTGAGTAAATCTGAAAGCTTGCTACACAATACCTTCTCATTTCCCATAAGAATGCAAGGCACTTGGGAAGGTTTCATAGCTGTTAATAAATGCAGCTTCATTCTATAAGATTTGCAGATCACGTTAGTCTTCATACAGTGGATTCAAATGGGAAGCCCAGGTCTCTCCGATAGAGACCATTGAATAGCATTTTAGGAAAAGCAGAACCAGGAGGGGAAGGTAAGAAAGGAGATGAAGTCTGAAAACTTAGGTAGAAACAGAATCAGATGCTATAAGTTTTGTTGACTTAAAAGAGGTGAGCATTGTGAAAAATCCAGATGACCAAATCAGGCAGTTTAGGTACCTAAATTCATAAAGAGGCTGTACCTAAACCAAAATTAGAGTAAACTGCAGTCCTAATGATGCACTGACTGACATTGGGGAGACTGAGTGGGAATAGCAAGAAACTTAATTAGGATAGATTACGCCTAATCTAGGAAGTTGGGAATAAGGTCCTGACCTCTAGATAGTTGGCATTTTTTCAGATTATAAATTTACATTATTGATAATGATCCTGTAGTTTATAAGGTTTGCCTTTATAAAGCCTTTTCACACTGATTTCCTCGTTGGTGATTTATGCTAATCATGATTGGCTGCATAAATATTGTTTATTCCCATTTATAAATAAAGAAATGGACACAAAGAATTTAAGTGACTTGACCTAGATATAACCACCACAAACTCATGTGATTCCCCTTTATTGTCTTTTTTGCCATTTATTTTCTCAATTCTCATAATAGCCCTGTGAAGTAGACATTGTTGTTGTTGTTTAGTCACTAAATTGTGTCCGACTCTTTGTGACTCCATGGATTGTAGCCCATCAGGCTCCCTTGTCCTTGGAATTTCTCCGGCAAGAACACTGGAATGGGTTGCCATTTCCTTCTCCAGGGGAGGTCTTCCCAACCTAGGGATCGACTCTTGCATTGGCAGTCAGATTCTGTTCACAGTCAGATTCTGTTCACAGCCACCGGGGAAGCTGTGAAGTACAAAGGTATTACCTTTATTTGATAAATGAGGAGATAATGAGTTCAAAGAGTTGGGATAACTTATATCACATATTAAGTGGCAGAGCTGGTTGTTGAACCTAGTCCTCTTGGCTCCTGAGTTTGTGCTCTTGACCACTAGGCTGTGTTGTTTTCTATTTCTATTACTACAATTTTCACATTAAAACCCTGCTTCGAAGATAATTTTGTGTTTTACTTCATTAAAATTCCTGGCATTGTGAACCCCTTTAAATTCAGTCGTAGCAGGGCTGCTACTGGCCAGGCTAGTGGAATCAACTCACAGATGTTGTTTTACTGTTATAGTCACCATGCAGGGAGGCAGGTGTGTTTCAGCATTGCATTCCCTACCAAGTAGTAGAGCTCTGAAACCCCCACAGCATATTTGCCCCTGGGATATTTTTCAGAAGATACATTTGGGACCAGAACTTTTTTAGGAGGCAGAGTAGAGGAGAATGCTATGATTTGAACTTTTTCATAGCATGCCTGGGGAACTGAAGTTCAGTCAATACCAAGTGGATTTTTCTGGGTTTTTAAGATAAGAAAAAAGGGACCTTAATTAAGGGACAAAGGAAAAAAGAGTAGACAAAGTTTTCCTACTTTATGATTTTGCCTGGGGATAGCCCTTCACGGGAACCATTTGGTTTTGGGTATCTTTTGCAGGATATATGAAGAGATGAAAGAAACAAGAGCCGTTGACATTGACATGACTCACAAACATATGGCTCTAAATAATGAGACCCTTTATCTTGGAGAAGAATCTAAAGGGCATGGGAGAAACCCTCATATAACTCACTTTAAAAATGTAAAGCTGTATAATTTCCTTTCTGAGGCCATAATCTTTTGGTCTTTTTCAGATGTGGTGCCAAGAAATAAAAGCTGAGGGGTTGGTAGAAATAGCATCAATTCATTAGGAAACCTCTTGATGGTATAAGTATTTGCCATTAGTCTTCTGTCTCTTTAGGTGCTAGAGGGCCAAGAACATTAAATTATTTTTAAAAATTAAATAAAACTCCTCTGTTCAAATGTCACTGCTTCTCTGGAAATGACATCATCTGTTTGCTAAAATACTATTGAGAAAACGACTATACATTGTTATATGTGGCTAGGTTTTAAAAGTGAGGTCTATTTATTAAGAGGCTTTGGAGTGGATGCTCATGTCCTTCCTAAATAAACAAAGAGCCTCATCTTATTCATTTGACTTAGTATGCTTACTCAGGGCTTAACTGTCTACACTGGTGGTGGTTGTCTGTGGGCTTTCAGTTTTATATGGAGCAGGAAGCCCAGCTTTAAAACACAGATTATGAAACTCAGGAAAAATTGATATAATAGTATTTTGTTGGTGGAGGTGTTAGTATTGGGGGTGTTGTGGGGAGAAAGATGCTAGAATATAAAGTGCCTGAGTGTTGGTGGCCAGCTCCTGGGATTGGAGGTTAGCCATTTTGAGAACATACTTTGGATCCAGAGAAATCTCTGGGCATCATTCATATTTATTACCTGAATGTAAGTCACATTGTCTTCTTTGTAATTATTACCCTCATACAGTAGACAAGAATATTTTTCATGTTTCATACTCTTTTAGTTTCTGACTCAGCCTTTTTATTTTATTTATTTTTTTTCATTTATTTATATTAGTTGGAGGCTAATTACTTTATAACTTTGTAGTGGTTTTTGCCATACTCTGATATGAATCAGCCATGGGTGTACATGTGTTCCCCATCCTGAACCCCCCTCCCACCTCCCTCGCCATCCCATCCCTCTGGCTCATCCCAGTGCACCAGCCCTGAGCACTTATCTCATGCATCTAACCTAGACTGGCAATCTGTTTCACAATTGATAATATACATGTTTCAATGCTATTCTCTCAGATCATCCCACCCTCGCCTTCTCCCACAGAGTCCAAAAATCTGTTCTATACATCTGTGACTCTTTTTTTGTCTTGCATATAGGGTTATTGTTACCATCTGTCTAAATTCCATATATATGCGTTAGTATACCGTATTGGTGTTTTTCTTTCTGGCTTACTTCACTCTGTATAATGGGCTCCAGTTTCATCCATCTCATTAGAACTGATTCAAATGTATTCTTTTTAATGGCTGAGTAATATTCCATGGTGTATATGTACCACAGCTTTCTTATCCATTCGTCAGCTGATGGGCATCTAGGTTGCTTCCATGTCCTGGCTATTATAAACAGTGCTGCGATGAACATTGGGGTGCATGTGTCTCTTTCAGTTCTGGTTTCCTCGGTGTGTATGCCCAGGAGAGGGATTGCTGGGTCACATGGCAGTTCTATTTCCAGTTGTCTAAGGAATCTCCACACTGTTTTCCATAGTGGCTGTACTAGTTTGCATTCCCACCAACAGTGTAAGAGGGTTCCCTTTTCTCCACACCCTCTCCAGCATTTATTGCTTGTAGACTTTTGGGATAGCAGCCATCCTGACTGGCGTGTAATGGTACCTCATTGTGGTTTTGATTTGCATTTCTCTGATAATGAGTGATGTTGAGCATCTTTTCATGTGTTTGTTAGCCATCTGTATGTCTTCTTTGGAGAAATGTCTGTTTAGACATTAGATTCAGAGCCACAAATATGAGTAGTTGGGCCAAAGTTTGTGTAAAACAGACCATAGCAAAGTGGGACTGGATTTTTAACTTAAGGGTAGAGATACCTGTTGGTTGCTATGTAAATTGAAGGGAAGAAAAGCAGAATTACTAGGCTGACCCCCCTACTGTTTGCTGTGCTGTGAGTAATGGTCTTATTCTGATACGAGTCTTGTTGTCTAGTTTTGGCACCTCTGGAACAGTGGCAAGCCCTTCTTCTTTGACAGTAATGGTTGGATTTGATTCCTGAATATTCAAATGTAGAGTTTTTGTTGCTGTATATGTATTGTGTATATGAGTTTGTGCTCAGTTTATGGATTAGATATTGTTCGTATGATATCATTAGGTGCCCTAATGGGACATTAGGAACGTTGGCAGTTCTTCATGTTGGAATTGTTAGGGTAATTTCATTGTGAAGATGATAGATTAGTCAGAGAACACATCGTCTCTGGGACAGAGAGACACCCACTAATTACAGTGGGATTATTGTTTGGATTGAAGTTGTTGGAGAATAAACCTAGGTTCTAAGTGACATTAATTTATCAAATGATTAAAGTGGTTAGGGGATGTAGGGCATAGAGAATAAGGAGAGCATTTATGTGTTTATTTATTTTTTTTTTGTTTATGTGTTTAATATTCTGCTGGTATCAAAAGAAAGTCAACAAAATGAAAAGACAATCCATGGAATGGCAGAAAATATTTGAAAATCATATATCTGATAACATATATCTGATAGTATCCAAAATATAGACAAACACTCATTCAACTCAACAGTAAATAAGCAATTTGATTAAAAGATGGGTAGAAAATCTGAACAGACGTTTTTCTGAAGAAGACATACAGATAGCTATTAGTTACATGGAACAATGCTCAACATCAATAATAATCGGGGGAATGCAGATGAAAATAATGGATAAATATCACCTCACCTCTGTACATCTGCAGAACCATCTCAAACTGGCCCTGTCTTGTTTCAAACAAGATGCTAAATTCTTTTTCTGAGACAACAGAATGAAATCTGAAGTCATGCAGCCCAAGCCTGCACAGAGGAGAAAATTTTAATCCCTAATATCACCTGGAATCTGTTCTCCCTCAGTATGGAAACAAAGGACCAAGACATGACCAGAAGCTGAATGCTGGAAGGTTTTCACTAGTGAAAGATCTGGTGCTGAAGCCTCTTTACCATGTTGCTGCTGCTGCTGCTAAGTCGCTTCAGTTGTGTCCGACTCTGTGTGACCCCACAGACGGCAGCCCACCAGGCTTCGCCGTCCCTGAGATTCTCCAGGCAAGAACCCTGAAGTGGGTTGCCATTTCCTTCTCCAATGCATGAAAGTGAAAAGTGAAAGTGAAGTCGCTCAATCGTGTCCGACTCTTAGCGACCCCATGGACTTCTGCCCACCAGGCTCCTCCGTCCATGGGATTTTCCAGGCAAGAGTACTGGAGTGGGGTGCCATTGCCTTCCCTTTACCATACCTTACCATAAATGGCCAAGTTCCCAAGTCCTCTAATGGAAACCTGCTCTGCCAACCCCTCCCTCATACTAACCCTCAATCCCTAACTCATACAAGTGTGACCAAAGCTTGGATCAGGGAGACAGATTTGAGAGCCTTGCCTCCCGTCACTATGAAGTCTTTTCTCAAATTCTGGTGCTATAGCATTGGCTTCTATGTGCATCCTCTTATTTGGTAGCACTTCTTAGAATGTCTGTTATCAAAAATATGAGGGATAACAAATGCTGGTGAGGATGTGGATAGAAGGGAATCCTTGTGTACTGTTGATGGGAATGTACATTAGTTCAGTCAACATGGAAGCCAGTGTGGAGGTGACTCAAAAAATAAAAAATAGAACTACCATATGACCCAGCAATTCTTTGGTATATAATCAAAGAAAATTAAAACAGCATCTGGAAGAAATAGCTGCATTTCCATGTTTCTTGCTGTCTTACTTACAGTAACTAAGATATGGAAGGGTTCCCTGGTCGCTCAGTGGTAAAGAATCCACCTGCTGGTACAGGGGAGTTGTGAGTTCTATCCCTGGGTCAGGAAGATCCCCTGGAGAAGGAAATGGCAACCCACTCCAGTTTTCTTGCCTGGGAAATCCCATGAACTGAAGAGCCTGGTGGGCTACAATCCATGGGGTCAAAAAGAGTTGGACATGGCTTAGTGACTAAACAACTACTACAAACATATGGAAACAACCCATGCATCTGTCAGTGGATAAACATATAATGAAAAGGTGAGAAATTCACACATATACAATGAAGCATTCAGCCATAAGAAAGAGGGAAACCCTGTTATTTGCAGTAACATGGATGGACCTTGATGGCATTATGCTGAGTGAAATAAGTCAGATGAGAAAAGAAAAATACTATATGATCTCACTTACTGTGGAATCTAAAGAAACCAAACTCATAGAAATGGTTGTTTCAGAGCAGAATGGTTGTTGCAAGTGAATGGAAATAATGGGAGATGTTGGTCAAAGAGTGAAAACTTTCAATTGAGAATAAGTTACAGGTATCTAATGTACAGCATGGTGATTATTGTTAAAAACACTATATTCTTGAAAATGTCTGCTGCTGCAGCTAAGTCACTTTAGTCGTGTCCGACTCTGTGGGACCCCATAGACGGCAGCCCACCAGGCTCCCCCGTCCCTGGGATTCTCCAGGCAAGAACACTGGAGTGGGTTGCCATTTCCTTCTCCAATGCATGAAAGTGAAAAGTGAAAGTGAAGTCGCTCAGTTGTGTCTGATTCTTCACGACCCCATGGACTGCAGCCTACCAGGCTCCTCCATCCATGGGATTTTCCAGGCAAGAGTACTGGAGTGGGGTGCCATTGCCTTCTCCTTGAAAATGTCTAAGTAGATCTTAAATTGTCTTACCCTAGAATAAGAAATGGTAGTTATGTGAGGTGAAGGAACTGTTAGCTAAGTCTATGGTGGTCATCAAGTCAACACATTTTACACCTTTAACTTACACAATATTCTTTGTCAATTATATCTTAATAAAGCCAGAAAAAATATTGTTCTTGTACCTTCCATACATCACTTCTAATTGCACAATTGCTATTTTTTTAAAAAAAGAATGATAGATTTAATTTCATTAAAGCTTCAAAACTCCTTATCAAAATTTATCATTAATAAAAATTAAAATATCATTAATAAAATGAAATGTACAGTTCTATGATTTTTTGCATACGCAGTTGGGTAACCACCATAATCAAGATGTAGGATGTTCCCTCATGCATGCCTATTCGTAATCGATCCCCTGCAAATTCCTGTCTCTGGGAAGTACTGATCTTTTTCTGTAGCTAGAGTTGTGCCTTTTCCACAATGTCATATAAATGGAATCACATCAACTGTCATTTTTCAAGTTTGGCGTCTTCAGCATAATGTAGTTGAAATTCATCCATGTTTCTGCATGTGTGAATAATTTCATTCTCTTTGCTAAGATTCTGCCATATGGATATACACAGATTATTTATCCATTTTAGAAGTGATGAGTATTTGGACTGTGTCTGGTTCAGAGTGATTATTTGTAAAGCTACTATGAACATTCCTGTATAGATTTTTGTGTCGACATAACTTTTCATTTCTCTGAGTCATACATCTAGGAGTGGAATTGCTTAGTCATACGGTAACTGTGTATTTAATTATGTAAGAAACTGCTAAATTGTTTCCCAAAGTAGTTACACCATCAAAAAACAATCCCAGTTTTTTTTTTTCAGCTGTTTCTTGAGGCAATAGTGAAGAGACAGAACCATCATACATGCCCAGAGGGTCTCAGAGGCCTAGTTCTGGTTGGTCCCAAGAAGAAAATAAATTGGAGTACAGTTGCTCTGCATCCTCACCAGCACTTGATATTGTCAATTTTTGAAACTTTAGTAATTCTAGCATTGTTTAGTAGCATATCACTGTCCATCAAACTCACGTCCATAGAGTCAGTGATGCCATCCAACCATCTCATCTTGTTGTCCCCTTCTCCTCCTGCCTTCAGTGTTTTCCAGCATCAGGGTCTTTTCCAGTGAGTCAGTTCTTTGCATCAGGTGGCCAAAGTATTGGAGCTTCAGCTTCAGCATCAGTTCTTCCAATGAGTATTCAGGACTGATTTCCTTTAGGATAGAGTGGCTTGATCTCCTTGCATTCCAAGGAACTCTGAAGAGTCTTCTCCAACACCATAGTTCAAAAGCATCAATTCCTTTTGTTAATAATGCCTTTTAAGGAAATGTTTTAAAATTTTTCTAATAATTTACTTTATTTATTTATTCATTTATTTATTTTTAGCTGTGCTGGGTCTTCCTTGCTGCCGGCTTTCTCTAGTTGTGGTGATTAGGGGCTTGTCTCTAGTTGTGGTGCGGGGCTTCTCATTGCAGTGACTTCTCTTGTTGCTGAGCTCTGGCTCTAGGCACGTGGGGTTTTCAGTAGTTGTGGCTCATGAGCTTCAGTAATTGCTGCGCATGGGCTCAGTAGTTTTGGCTCCCCGGCTCTAGAGTACAGGCTCAATAGCTGAGTGTAGCTGCTCAATGGCAAGTGGGATCTTCCCAGACCAGGAATCAAATTCCTGTTTCCTGTGTTGGTAGGCAGATTTTTTTTTATCACTGAGCCACCAAGGAAGCCCTGAGAAGTTTTCAATTTTAATGAAATCTAATTGATCAAATTTTTAATGGTCTCTGCTTTTGGGATCCTATTAAATAATCTTTGAACATGCAAAGATTTCCTCCTATGTTTTCTGCTAATAGTTTCATAGTTGTACATTTTATATGTAGGTCTATAGCTATTTCAAGTAAATTTTTAATATAGTATGTGATATGGATCGAAGTTCCTTTTTTTCCTCCCCAAATGAGTTTTCAATTGTTCCAACACTATTTTTTGAAAAGACTCTCCTTTGTCTCTTGGATTGCTTTGGTACATTTGTAGAGATCAACTTACCATATATTTATTGGTCTACTTTTAAACTCTGTTCTGTTCATCCATGTGTCCATCTTTTCACCAATATACCACACTATAATAATTCCTTTATCTTTATGGTAAGTCATCAAATCACATAGCATGACATGAGTCTTCCAACTTTGTTCTTCTTTAAGACTATTTTGGTTTTTCAAGTCTTTTTCATTTATCTATGAATCTTAGAATCAATTTTTTGATTTCTGTTTTATAAAAGCCTAATGATATTTTGATTGGAATTGTAATTATAGACTAATTTGGGGAGAATTGACATTTTACCATTATTGCACACATTTCATATGTCTACTAGGTCTTCTTGATTGGTCTATGATATGCCTGTATATACTGCATATGTTTTGTTGGATTGATACTGAAGTATTTCATGTTTTCCTCTTATGGTATAATGTGGTATTTTAATCTTTTAATTGTCTAATTTTTGCTTTCTTACAAATATAAATTTTGTATGTTGACTATGTTATCTTGTGAAATCTAAACTGATTAATTCTAGGAGCTATTTTTGTGGCTTCCTTGGACTTTTTTAAATAGAAAATCATGACATTAATGAATAGGGACAACATTATTTCTTACTTTTCAATCTAAATGCATTTTACTTCTCTTTTACTTTTCCCACTGATCAGGATCTCCATTGTGATGTATAATTGGAGTGGTAAGAATTAGATATCCTTGGAGGGTCCTTAGGAGAATAACAGGCAAATTTTCACCATTATGTATAAGGCTATGTATAGTGTTTTGTTTTTGTTTTTGGTAAATGTATTTCGGGCTTCCCAGGTGGCTAAGTGTTTAAGAAGTCTCCTGTCTCCTGCTAATGCAGGAGACCTGAGTTCGTTCCCTGAGCCTGGAAGATTTCCCTGGAAAAGGAAATGGTAACCCACTCCAGTATTGTTTGGGAAATCCCATCAACAGAGGAGCCTGACAAGCTACAGTCTATGGGTTCACCAAAGAGTTGGACATGACTCAGTGACTAAACCACCACCACTAGAAATGCTGTTTATCAGATTGAGGAAATTTCTATTTCTAGTTTGTTGAGAAAGTTTATGATGAGTGATTATTGAATTTTGATAAAAACTCTTACATTGGTTGATATGGTATATTTCAATGATTTTTAAATCCATTGAATTTGTGACAGTATGTAAGAATAATGACAATAATAATTACTTCATTTATTGTGTACTTACATATGCTCACTGCTTTTTAGTTGGGACATGTTGATTCCTTACCATACCTGACTCACATACTTCCACTGGAAGGCAATCTCCTAAAGCTTCAAGGATATCAACTGAAGGAAAGCCTTTGGGAAGTGAATAAGGAGTCATCATAGATTTGTTAAATTGAACGTGCCATGGTGAAATATATGAATCTGTTATAAGCTAGTGATTCGAGGTAGGTTATTTATATTTCTCCTGGCAATCTTGATTCCAGCTTGAGCTTCTTCTAGCTTGACATTTCACATGATGTACTCTGCATGTAAGTTAAATGAGTGACAATGTACAGCCTTGACATACTCCTTTCCCAATTTGGAACCAGTCCCACTGTTCCCTGTCTGGTTCTAACTGTTGCTTCTTGACCTGCATGCAGCTTTCTCAGGAGGCAGGTAAGGTGGTCAAGTATACCCATCTCTTTATAAGAATTTTCCACAGTTTGTTGTGATCCACACAGTCAAAGGTTTTATCATAGTCAATGAAGCAGAAGTAGATGTTTTTCTGGAATTACCTTGCTTTTTCTATGATCCAAGGGATGTTGACAATTTGATGTCTGGTTCTTCTGCCTTTTCTAAATCCAGCTGTATATTGGGAAGTTCTTGATCCACATACTACTGAAGCCTAGCTTGAAGGATTTTCAGCATTAACTTGCCAGCATGTGAAATGAATGTAACTGTGCAGTAGTTTCGACATTCTTTGACATTGCCTTTCTTTGGGATTGGAATGCAAACTGACCTTTCCCAGTCCTGTGGCCACTGCTGAGTTTTCCAAATGTGCTGGCATATTGAGTGCAGCACTTTCACAGCATCATCTTTCAGGATTTGAAATAGCTGGCACTCAACCCCCTCTACTAGCTTCGTTCATAGTAATGCTTCGTAAGGCACACTTGATTTTACACTCCAGCATGTCTGGCTCTAGGTTATCCAGGTCATTAAGACCTTTTTTGTATAGCTCTTCTGTGTATTCTTGCCACCTCTTCTTAATATCTTCTGCTTCTGTTATATCCATACCATTTCTATCCTTTATTGTGCCCATCTTTGCATGAAATGTTCTCTTGGTATCTCTAATTTTCTTGAAGAAATCTCTATTCTTTTCCTCTATTTTTGTACTGCTCACTTAAGATTTTCTTATCTCCTTGCTATTTTCTGGAACTCTGCATTCAGTTGTGTATATCTTTCCCTTTCTCCCTTGCCATTAACTTCTTTTCTTTTCTCACCTATTTGTAAGGCCTCCTCAGGCAACCACTTTGCCTTTTTTTTGGGGATGGTTTTGATCACCCCTTCCTGTACAATGTTATTAACTTCCATCCATAGTTCTTCAGGCACTTTGTCTATCAGATCTAATTCCTTGAATCTATTTTTCACTTCCACTGTATTATCATAAAGGATTTGATTTAGGTCATACCTGAATAGGCTAGTGGTTTACCCTGCTTTATTTAAGTCTGAATTTTGCAATGAGGAGCTGATCATCTGAGTAACAGTAAGCTCCAGGCCTTGTGTATGCTGACTGTATAGAGCTTCTCCATCTTCAGCTGTAAATAATATTGTTTTTCAGTCGCTAAGTCATATCTGACTCTTTGTAACCCCTTGACGTGCAGCACACCAGGCTTCCCTGTTCTCCACTGTCTCCTGGAGTTTGCTCAAACGCATGTTCATTGAGTCATTGATGCCATCCAACCATCTCATCCTGTTGTCCCCTTCTCTTCCTGCCTTCAATCTTTCCCAGCATCAGGGTCTTTTCCAATGATTCAGCTCTTTGTATCAGGTGTTGAAGTATTGGAGCTTCAGAACAGAATATAATCAATTTGATGTTGGTATTGAGCACCTGGTGATGTCCATGTGTGGAGCTGTCTCTGTTGTTGGAAAAGGGTGTTTGCTATGACCAGTGCATTCTCTTGACAAAACTCTGTTAGCCTTTGCCTTACTTCATTTTGTCCTCCAAGGCCAAACTAGGCCTGTTACTCCAGGTATCTCTTGACTTCCTGCTTTTGCATTCCAATCTCCTCTAATGATAAGGACCCCCCCCCCCCCATTTTTTTTTGGTGTTAGTTCTCAACTGTCTTGTAGATCTTCATAGAACCATTAGACTTCTGCTTCTTCAGCATTAGTGGTTGGGGCATAGACTTGGATTACTGTTATGTTGAAGGGTGTGCCTTGGAAACAAACTGAAATCATTGTCATTTTTGAGATTGCACCCAAATCCGGCATTTTGGAGTCTTTTCTTGACTATGAGGGCTACTCCATTCCTTCTAAGGGATTCTTTTTCACAGTAGTAGATATAATTCTAAAGCAAAGAGAAGGGTTGAGCTTCTGGGTTGGTGAACACATGGAGATTTGAAGACAACAGCACCCTTTGAGAGGGCCTGCAAGCTCCACACTCATTCCCACATACCTTGTCCCATACCTTTCTTCCATCTGGCTATTCCTAAGTTATATCCTTTTATAATAATCTGCTGATCTAATTTTATATGAAGGAACAAGAAGCAGAAACTGGTGGCAGTTATCAAACTGATGCTGACCTGGAAGTGAAGGATGTCAGGGGAGGTGCTTTGTGATGTCTAAACCACCCCAGGGCTACCCTTGGCTGGAGCAGTGCCTTGATGACCAAACAAAAAGTATTGGCTAACAAACACATGAAAAGATGCTCAACATCACTCATTATCAGAGAAATGCAAATCAAAACCACAATGAGGTACCATTACACGCCAGTCAGGATGGCTGCTATCCAAAAGTCTACAAGCAATAAATGCTGGAGAGGGTGTGGAGAAAAGGGAACCCTCTTACACTGTTGGTGGGAATGCAAACTAGTACAGCCGCTATGGAAAACAGTGTGGAGATTTCTTAAAAAACTGGAAATAGAACTGCCCTATGACCCAGCAATCCCACTTCTGGGCATACACACTGAGGAAACCAGATCTGAAAGAGACACGTGCACCCCAATGTTCATCGCAGCACTGTTTATAATAGCCAGGACATGGAAGCAACCTAGATGCCCATCAGCAGATGAATGGATAAGGAAGCTGTGGTACATATACACCAATGGAATATTACTCAGCCATTAAAAAGAATTCATTTGAACCAGTTCTAATGAGATGGATGAAACTGGAGCACATTTACAGAGTGAAGTAAGCCAGAAAGATAAAAGATAAAGATCATTACAGATACTAACACATATATATGGAATTTAGAAAGATGGTAACGACAACCCTATATGCAAAACAGAAAAAGAGACACAGAAATACAGAACAGACTTTTGAACTCTGGGAGAAGGTGAGGGTGGGATGTTTCGAAAGAACAGCATGTATATTATCTATGGTGAAACAGATGACCAGCCCAGATGGGATGCATGAGACAAATGCTCGGGCCTGGTGCACTGGGAAGACCCAGAGGAATCAGGTGGAGAGGGAGGTGGGAGGGGGGATCGGGATGGGGAATACGTGTAAATCTATGGCTGATTCATATCAATGTATGACAAAACCCACTGAAAAAATAAATAAATAAATAAAGGAAAAAAAAAAAGTATGGGTTGGGCTCTTCCTTGTCCTCAGGGAAGTAGATATACAGAGAGTACAGGAGCCCTGGGACAGACTACTTCAAGTTGGCTTGCTTCAAGTTGGCTGAGGTTATCAGCACACCATAGGAGCTTAGCACAGATATGGAATAACCAACCATAAACACAAAACAACCAGCCCCTGTTTGATCCTAAGTGCAGAACAACCATCCAAGACCACTGAAGAAAGGAAGGAGAGGGTGGCCCCCTGTCTGTTCAAGCACAGAGACAGTACCAATGTGAAGAAGACGGCCAAGTGGGTAGAAAGGCCCTTGCATGTGTGTGCAACCAAAACAAGACTAAAAATATTGTTCTGTTACCACGAACTGATGAAGAGAGTGAATCAAAATAAGAGGAGAATTAGCTAGAGCAGAACTAAGAGACCCTAGAGAACTCCACCCATCCAAGTAATGTACTGCAGAGAGAGAGAGACCTGGAAACCTACAACTTATCTCCTGCCTGTACTGAGGAGCCTGCGGAGAAATGGCCAACTGTGTAGAGACCAAATGTTATACCAACCAGGTACACAGATGGTGATGGTTAAAATAAAATCAACAAGACATGACAAAAATTTTAATGTGTAAGGGCAACTCTTTTTTGCTTCTCTTATACCTCTCTTCACATCTTCAATCAACACAAATATTTTGAGTGTCTTTCTGTATGCTAGGCATGCAAATGCTGAGCGTAGAATGATGGCCAAGACATATAAAGCCCTCACCTTTATGGGTTGTATAGTCTAGGGTGGAAGAGAAAAGCCTAGTCAAGTATTCACTGAATTTCAAAACTGCAACTGTGTCAAGTAGTAAAGCTACATGGTTTTACAGCCTCATTACAGATGTCAAAGAAGCTTTCCCTGAGTAAATGAGGAAGAGATGAAGTCAAGACTTCTATGAGGCTGGTGTGCCTGCCAGTTGCAGGAGGTGCCATTCTCATGGTACCATGAATAACTCCCCCAGGAGTCGTATGATATGATGGTCCTAGTGAAACTGATGATTGAATTGGAATCAGAAAGATGCGTTGGCGTCTCCAAAGTTAATGTCATGAGGGTTTTTTTCAATGGAAATCATTTATGAAACTCTTGTGGCAGAAGATACTATGGTTAATAAAGAAGCTAGTTAGGCCTGAGTGCAAGGAGAGTGAGAAGGAGAATGGATACGATGAACTTAGGGAAGCTGGGGAGCCAGAACATGTGTGGCCTTACAGATTTTGTGGAAGAATTTGTTTGTTTCCTGAGAGCCAAGAGTAGCCAGTGAAGGCTGAAACAAGAGGGTGAGGATGGCATGATTCAAAATATTTCTTTGTTGCTTATAAAAATAATTTGGAGATTGGCAAGTGATGTGAGTAGACAAGTTTAAGCCTTTTAGAGTATTTAGATGCAATGATGGTGGTGGAACTGGAGCAAAGTGGAAGGATTTAAGTGTGTTGAGAAGGTAAATTTCATTTTAGTGGGATGCGGGAGGAGAGGAGAGATTAAAGGATAACATCTGATTTTCTTTGTATCTTATGTAACTGTCTGGTCACTGGTTCCATTTCCCCAGAGGGAAAACTGCAAGCGGACCAGGTAAGAGTGTGGCTGGGTACTGTTACCATCAATTAAGTTTTCAGAGATGTTGCCTTTAAAAGGTCCAAGAGATGTCATGTAGGCAGTTGCTTCTTTAAGTTTGGATAAAACATGTTAAACCTTTGTGACTAGGATATTGCTAGTGAACTGGAGTAAAGTGGACATGAATTCAAAAGATACTTATACAGGAAAATTAACACCACTTAATTAGATTAAGTATTGGGAATGAAGAAGAGGGTCAAGGATGACCCATACATTTCTGACTTCTGTCACTTTATGTATAACCAAGATGAGTAATCACTGCTTGGATGAAACAAGTATATATTTGGATGCAGTTTCCTTTATGCTGTAGCTCCAGGCAAGCTGAGTGGAAGAAGGGATGTATGAAGGAGGGTAGCTCCCAAACAGGCATATGCGATGGAAATGTGTGAACTTTTGCTTTTTTTCACTGTTAATGAGGCCCAAGAAAAAGTCTCAGTTTCTCATGACTTGCTCCCTCACCCCTTTGGTTGAATAAGTAATCATTTCTAAGGCAGAGCACTTCAAAACTGAAAGTCATCACTTTGCTTGGAGGTGTTTGTATATATCCTTTCAGCAGAGATACATATACTTCAGGGGCAATTATGTGATCTGCATCCAATTCAGTGGGAAATATTTTTCTTCATATTTTCAGGGCTGTGGTTCTGCTTTATCAAAAGCCAAAGGAAGATGAGTCCTGAAGTTGGGAAATTACTTTGACTAAACACCTGTTACAGCTTTTGCTTTCTAAGTAAGACTTGAGTTATCCTCATTAATTTAGCATCACTGGCAATTATATGATGATTCTTCCTTCATAATGAAAATCTACTTGGGTTTGCCATGTAGACCGTGGAGATAATTAAAGTGGGTTAATCAAAGGCCCACATGATTAACAGTTTTTGACATACTCGCGAATCTACTGTAGGCATCAGGTGCTGACAGCTGGCTGAGATTCTGTCTCCAGGACTGCTACCTTTTAAATATTGATGAAAGCAGGATAAAAATGCTTCTTTGTGAAGGAGCATCTTAAGAAAATCTGTATACTTAAGTGGAACCTTTTTAATGGAAAGGAGTAATCCTTTTAACCCCTCATGTCTTCAACAAATTATCAAGTGGCTTCTTTCCCCCGTGTGCCCTTTTCAAATGTGGACAAAAGGGTCTGCCAAGATCCTTCAACACTTTTCAACAAGTTTTATCTGGAATGTAGGAGGAGAAAGCATGGCCATTTACAGGGTTTCTTGAATCGAGGCAGATGGAACAGCTGACTAAAGTGATTTTGTTTTTCTCTCTGTCCGGACAGCCCCTTTACTTGGCAGCAGTCCGTACCTGCAGAGTTACTCCTAGAGTTTGTACCATTTTCATAAGGTACTGCTCATTTCATCACACAAGACTGAGAAATGAATACTACTTTGGGAAACATGTACATATCAGGTATTTCTTAGAGTGCCTGGTATCACTGAATTATTGAGATATGAACCTGGGCTTCCTGTTTAGTGACTTTCTGCAAATCTACCAGTAGAATTAGCATAAAGTAGCCATGAAATCTGACTTTAGGACATGGGTTGGGTCTCTTGGATTAGGAACATAATATTTTGACATAAGAGCAAACTAAAACCTTAATTTTTTTTTTAAAGCAACTGATTACAATGTACCTCAATTTCTGCCTGACCTCCATCCCATATTAGGAGCACATCCTGTCTCATTCCATCCTGTTACTATGTTTCACTTTATTCCTCATCTTATCCTTGATCTCTACCTCATAAATTGTCCTTGTCAAAACGTTCTGTTATCTTGCTTCTAGCTGTGCCTTACTTGTCCTGATGATCTTTCTGGAAAAATGTCCTGTTGGGTCATACCCATGTCTCTTCTCCTTCTCCTCCACCATCTGTGTTTGTCCAGTCCAGTGGGGCTGGCTCTTTCCCAAAGCCTGAGGTCCAGAAAGGAAGTGAAAGTGTTAGTCATTCAGTCATGTCCAACTCTTTGCTACCCCATGGACTGTAGCCTGCCAGGCTCCTCTGTCCGTGGGATTCTCCAGGCAAGAATACTATAATGGGTATTCCCTTGTCCAGGGGGTCTTCCTGACCCAGGGATTGAACCTGGGTCTCCTGCCTTGCAGGCAGTCTTTACCATCTGGGCCACCAGGGAATCTCTGAAGGCACTTAAAAATACCTTTATTCATGAAATAAATGAGAATTACATATTTACAATGCAAATAATATAGAAGAGAATAAGGAAGAAAATTCAAGTCACCTGTAATCCCACCACCCAGGGACAATCACTGTTAACACCTGTTGAACATTTTTCAGGCTAATATTAGATATGGAAATGAATGGAACTTTACATGCACAAGTTTATACAAGCATACATCTTTATAATGTGTCTTTTCTCCTAAAAATGTGAAAGGCAACTTTCCCAGGTAATATAGAGTTTTGCATTCATTGTAATGGATGTGTAGCAATACATTGTGTATAGTAACACACTTTATTAATTTTGATGGCAGACTGAATGGCGCAAACATTTGAAGGAGCCAGGCTGTCTTTACTGTGTCACTCTTCTCTCATATTTGTTCCCTTTCTTGTGGTTTCCGTCTTTGCTTCCTGCAGTGTCGAGGTCTCTCTGTAAGCTAATGAAAGCTTCAGCGCATACTCCGCTGGGACTGTCAGTATGTCATCAGTGACCCCTTGTCGCCTGCAAGAGTGGCAGGCCCCAAATATAGGAATCCCTAATGATATTTCTGAGACAGGCAGGAGCACGTATTATTCAGCATCCACTTTTCTTCTTATTACCAACTTTCTGGAATGACTGTTCTTTGGGTTTGCTTTTCTTTTTTTTCTAATCACTTCCCATCTCTCTCAGTTGCCCCATCTTCAACTGTATTCTCAAAGGTTGCTGGTGATTTTCTGATCGCAAGATCCAAAGCTATCTTTTATTTCTCATCTGGCTACCATGTCACAAGGATTAGCCTCTTCTCAGAACTCTTTCCTTGTAGATTTGTCCTCCTACATTTCTGATGGCACAGCCTCTGTTCCCTTTGATGGCTTTTCTTTCTGCTTTCTTACCATAGGGAGCCTAGAGACTCAATCTTTGGCCTTTTGTTCTTTTATCTTTACTCTCTTTTTTTGTTTCCCCCCTTAAACCATGCTCCCTTCAAGCTTCTCTGTGTCTGTCAAAGGTGACATCATCCTTTAAATCACTCAGACCGAAGAGTTTGAAGTTATCTTTGACTCTGCTTTCCCTTCCTAATCCAGCCAATCCTCACATCCTGTCAGTTATTTCTTCAAAATAACCCTCAGGCCCTTTCATACATTGTAAATTGGTACAACCTTTTTGGAAGGCATTGAGACACTATTAAAATCTAAAATACATACATACATACTTTGACCTAGCAGTTTCTATTCTGTGAAACTATCTTGTGAGAATACTCAAATGTGCCAACATATGTGAACAAGCGTGTATTTTGCAACACTGTTCATGAGAGCAAAACCCAAAAACTTCATGTGAGGCAACAGGGAAGTGGCTTATGGTACCTCTGTTCTATGGGATGCAGCTGTAAATAAGGACTAGGCAGGTCTATAGGAAGGGACATGGAAAGATGTCCATCGCATATTAAGATAAAAATATCAATTTTTCACTTATATCTCATTTTTCTATACCTACCTCTATTTACAGCCATATACAGCCATATATATTTATATTACATGTGTAGGAAAAAAGACTTCAAATAGGCACCAAATTGTTCAAAATAGTTAGTTACCCATAGGAAAGGGATTTGGAGGGAGGATGGGGAACTGCTTTTGATTTCTAGTTTAAACACTTATAATTTGTTTGGATGCCTTCAAAGTATGCATGTATTGCTTTTATACTGATTCAAATCTTTCCTATTATATGTTCATTTCTTCTGAACAAGCCTTACATTTGCTTTACCTGCAACAGTCTCAAGTTCCAATTGCTTTTCTAGCCCTCTGACCTTGGACTCCGAGAGGCTTTTACAAATGAGAAGGATTGCCTACCCTCACTGTTGCCCTGTCTCAAGAGTCGAAGGAAATAATTCCCCGTATATGCATGAGCTTTGGAAAACTGTTAAGCACTTTGTGAACCTAAGACATCCCTCCTAACAGTGATGAACTACATCACCTAGGATGGCAGTCCCCAACCTTTTTGGCACCAAGAGACTGGTTTTCAGGGAAGACAATTTTTTCTTGGACTGGTGGTCGGGGATGGTTTTGGAATGATTCAAATGCATTATATTTATCATGTACTTCATTTCTATTATTGCTACATCAGCTCATATATAGATTACTCATACAGATCACACATAGATTACTACCTTAGATCATCAGGCATTAGTTCCCCGAGGTTGGGGACTCCTGACCTAGGATCTGAAGTCTCAGAGATCTGAGAGATTACACAAATAGCACCACTATGATAAAAACTAAAGCCCAAAGGGTGGGACATTGTCATCCAGGGGATTCTTCAGCTTCTAGAGATGATCCACCCCTAACTTTAACATTCACACCACCTTTGGTTTTGATTAGATTGTGTTCATCTTTGCCATGAGAAACAATGCCAGCAGTTTGCTAGTTCTCTGCCATTGGACTCACTTATTTGTTAGCCTAATTGGCATTATTCACATTCCAAGGACACAAGAGCCTATATAATAATGTGGGCAAAGAACTTGAAATGTATTCTAAACATTTGGTAGTGCATCAATTCCCCTTTAAATGAGCTACTTTAATAAAAGCATATGTTCTGCCTAATGAAAAATCTCATTACTTGCACTGAGCTGTAGCAAAGAAATTGCATCTAGTGTGTGTATGGTGCAGGTGTAAAGCGTGTTTACTGCTGCCCCCATGGCTTATGGTGTCTATGAAGACATCAAAACATTTGTATTGGTATAATTTTTCACTTGCTGTGAAAACAAATTGAAGAATTAACTGGAAGATTTGTGATACTGCCATAGTCTAGTGTTCCTATTATTTCTTTGGGTCCTTGGGCAATTTTGTCATAAGCCCCTTTTCCATGTGGCTATTGCATTTAGGACTGCACAGTAGGTGTGGTTATCACTGCTAATGACTGAAACAGTTGACCCAAGGTCAAACAATGCCCCCGAAAGAATTTTGGTTTCTGTTGGCCTCTTCCACTCTGGACCAAGAATTAGAGGAGGGGTAAAGACATTCAGAAACTTCCCTGGTGGCTCAGATGGTAAAGAATCTGCCTGCAATTCAGGAGACACAGGTCCAATCCCTTAGTGGGGAAGATCCCCTGGAGAAGGGAATGCACCCACTCCAGTATTCTTGCCTGGGAAAATTCCATGGACAGAGTAGCCCCTCATGGGCTCTAAATCCATGGGGTCCGCAAACGAGATCACAACCAAGTGAGCTAACATGAGACATTACAAGCAGTTATTTTTTCCTATTGTAAGCAAGTAAAGTATAATCACTATAGAATAGCAGGGAAGGAAAAAAGCCCCCAAGAATTTATGCTACTCAATGCTTTGGTTATTCCCTCCTAGGAATTACTAATGTGGTTGAGTTGGCACTAAAGTGTGGTGAGGGAGGGCCCATGGTGCTTTCCATGCTAACGTGACATTCAGGAAGGTTAGGGAATGTGAAATAGAGTTATATTTACAGGTAGCTGCATTCTGTTTTTTTTTTTTTTTTTCTTTTTACCATAGCCATATGAAATTTTATTTTTTAATTTTTTTTTTTAATTTTTTTTTTTAAAGT
>NC_057419.1:127339099-127341993 GCF_019320065.1 Cervus canadensis | reverse complement strand
CTGTGTCTCGCCGCGACCTTCCCCTCCCCCCTGCCTCCTGCCTCCGGCGGGGCTGGGCGGGTCCGCAGCCTGCGAGCTCCTCTCTGGACCGTCTCGGTCTCCTTGTTCTGCGAACGGCCGGCAGTGTGTTCGGGCCGGTTAATTTACTCTCTCTCTTTTGGTCTCCCACAGTTCAAGTTGGCAACTCACAGAAGCTCCCTCCGATTGTCCTCAGGGCACTCAGGCCCGGACCCTACCCCAAGCAATGCCGCCTAAGACTCCCTTCCCGGGACGGATCTCCGTCCTTAGCTCTTTTGTCTCACTTTTTATCTTTTATATTTTGTCCTACCTCCTTTCGAAGACAATGGGCTGCTTCTCTGGGCGCCCGATGACCTCAGCTAGCGATCCGAAGTTGTTTTGCGAAGTTTGCTCTGCGTTCAGTTATTCTTTTGATGAATTTGTAGGAGAGAAAGTGGTCTCCCCTCCTACTCCTCCGCCATCTTGGCTCCTCCCCTGCATTCTGTTTTAAAGTTGACAACACCAGTAATTATGACAAGCTAATATGTACTCCTGAGAATGTGCTCTTTTTTGCCATTGGTAATTTAGAAGAGAGGTATATTTTCTCAATGAAGGTTTCACATTCCTTTGAATTGTGTTCTAGAAATAACCCAGCATGTTATTTTGAATGGGAAGCACATAGTTTATGTGGTAGATGTCCATTTGGGCTGCTATAACAAAAGTGCCATAGACTGTATGGCTTAAACAATGGAAATGCATTTTTCATAGTTCTGGAGGCTGAGAAGTCTCACATCAAGGCAATAACAGAGTCAGTGTCAATGAGCGCTGGCTTCTTGGGTCATAGATAGCTGTATTCTTGCTGTGTCCTTACATTGTGGAAGGGGAGAGGGATCTCTCTGGCCTCTCCATTATAAGGGCATTAATCTTATATACAAGGGCTCCACCCTCCTGGTCTAATCATCTATGAAAGGCCTTTCCTACTAACACCATTGGATTAGATATCAACATATGAATTTTGGGGTGACATGAACATCCATTCTATAGAAATAGGGTATTATTTTCAGTCATTAATTGGTGTGATCTAACTCATCCACTCACGTATACCTTGTCAATCTTAACATTCATCATGATCCATAAGTCACAAGATTTAATTGGAAATTTCATTCCTGGATATTTGCACTTCAATTCAACAAGGCTTTATTGTTTCCTCATATGTGCCACAGGCACTCTTCTAGGCATCAATAGGAATTGCAAAGATGAAGAAGACACAATCCTTTCTCTTATAGATTCACTGGAAAAATTGGTAGGGTTAAGTGACTTGACTTCCCTTGCTTTTTCTATTATCCAGGAGGCCAACAAGAGAGAAATATTAGTGTTCTGACAAGGTGATAGATCAAAAGCAGTTGGGTGGTGAGGGAGGGCTAGTGGGGAGGTTTGTATAATAAAGGCCAAGTGATGACTAGTGTCTCATTTAGCAGTCCATGGGAACTGGAGGTTCATCCATTGAAAATAAGATCTCCAACTGTCTTGATTATTTTGATTACTTTCTATATTACAATCTAAAAAGACAAAGTTTGTTTGTACCTTGCTTAAGACAGTGCAGTGGTTTAAATAACCCAAGGGTATGTGCTATGAAAAACAATAACAACTGAATGATAAAGTAGCAATTTGAAAACTTTTAATTTATATTTACCACATTGTTTCACAGAGAGGCATCGATAGCCTTTTAAAATAACATCTAGGGAATGAATGACAGAACAACTGAATTTGGATCCAACAAATGACATATTTTAAGGTGGTAAATTATGAGTTCCACAGCAATAAATTCTCTAGGTGCCCGTGGGCATTGATGAGTTTCTGGGTGATTATACCATAAAACCATATTTCATGTCACTTTTCTGTGCATGTATACAGTTGAGAGGTTTGCAAAGCATGCTCAATGTCCCAGATGGAGTCGTCCAGCTCATGGTATGTACCAGGGCCACACAATGACAACCGTTAGCTTCTAACCTGTGGAACTAAGGGCACAAAAAAAATCTCTTAAGCAGTGACTTGTTATACTAGAGCATCATAAGAGTCCAATGGACCTTTACTAATTTATTGAGACCAGCTCCAGTCGATTCAGTCTGAAACATAATTTGTGAAATCCACTTAATTTTTGTTTATTCAAGTGGGCATTTTAGTAATTATGGAATGCTGGCAAGAACAGAACTAACTGATCAGTGCTCAGCCTTATTTATGGTCCAACTCTCACATCCATACGTGAGTACTGGAAAAACCATAGCTTGGATGATATGGACCTTTGTCAGTAAAATGTCTCTGCTTTCTAATATGCTGTCTAGGTTTGTCATAGCTTTTCTAGGTTTGTCATAGCTGACGTAGATGTTTTTCTGAAATTCCCTTGCTTTTTCTGTGATCTAACGAATGTTGGCAATTTGATCTCTGGTTCCTCTGCCTTTTCTAATACCAGCTTGTACATCTGGATGTTCTCAGATCAGATACTGTTGAAGCCTAGCTTGAAGGCTTTTGAACATTACCTTGCTAGCATGTGAAATGAGTGCAATTTGTCCAGTAGTTTGAACATTCTTTGGCATTGCTTTTCCTTGGGATTGGAATGAAAATGGACCTTTTCCAGTTCTGTGGCCACTGCTGAGTTTTCCAAATTTGCTGACATATCGAATGCAGCATTTTAACAGCATCATGTTTTAGGATTTTAAATAGCTCAGCTAGAATTCCATTATGTCCACTGGCTTTTTTTGTAGTAATGCTTCCTAAGGACCACTTAACTCACATTCCAGGATGTCTGGCTCTAGGCGAGTGACCACACCATCATGGTTATCTGGGTCATTAAGACCTTTTTTTTTTTTTTTTTTTTTTTTTTTTTTTTTTTTTTTTTT